>NC_133617.1:28914568-29079460 GCF_048593235.1 Sminthopsis crassicaudata | reverse complement strand
TTCCTTTGGTGTGGAGATAATGCACTGGCCTTCTCCTGTCCAGGGCAGTTATTAAGACACTGTGTTGCATCCATGACTAGATTTATCTGTCCCCCAGGCTGGGATTAAATAGCATGTGGTTGACAAGCTTGAGTGGAAAATATCCTGAGAGCTCATAGGAAAACTTAAATGAATAAAAACAGGTCAATAATGACAGAATCAGGGAAATGTTGCAGGCAATTATGGATGACTTTTGTCCGTTGGTTACTGTTTGGCGGCTGCCCTTTGTCAGCCTGGGGAGGAAGAAGAGTGCCATGTTTGGCTTGTATCCAGTGCTTAAAAATAACGGGAAATTTTATTTTCAGTCCAGGGCCAACTTTCATTTTCTCTGAATTTTCATTTTCATTTTAGCCCATGGCCCAGTGTAATTTTATGACCCTGAAGATAGGATTCATTTTTAGGTCAAAGTGGTTATGAAATCTAGAAATTGAAGAAACTGAATTTCAGATACTCAGAGTTAGAGGGGCCCTCTGTTTATCTGCTCTGACTCATACTTGGTCACGAGCCCCCTCTATACTTTTCCTGACAAATGATTTTCTGGCTTTCCCTGGGAAGATAGGGAAGTTAGGCATGTCCCAAGATAGCCCATTCTACTTTTGAATAGGTCTAATTATTAGGAAGATTTTCCTTGCAAAGAATGAAATTAGACTTTTTTCATCCTTTTCCCCCTAGCTTTTGGTTCTTCTGTGTGGGGACAAAAAGATCATCACTCTTAGACCTTAAAATTGGGAAGTTACTTTTAAAAATTTATTTATTTAAAACTTAAAAAATGAACTAGGAAAGAAAAAATAATACCACGTGCACAACAGAACATAAGATTCAAAATATGAAACTAAATTTCTATTTCAGGAAAGCCTATTGTATTCAGAGATATCTTTTCTTTGCTTCCTTGTATGTTTTTTATTCTCTGCTGTGCACTTGGGAAGCATTTTTGACATTTTCCCTGATATACCTCACAAAGCACTTTAATCATTCTTGAATGCTCTTTTTATAGTTGTCTCCCTATTAGACTGTAAGCTTATTGAAGACAGGGACTGCAAGGAGACAGCCAGAAGAAGAGAAGATACAATTGGAGTAGTTTAAAGTCTTTCACATGAAAAAAAGATTAGGATTCTCTTCCCATGCCCATCTTGGTCTCAGAGGGAAAAACTAGGAAGAAAAAGGGAGGTTCCAAAGAAAGGTTGAACATTTAGACTTGATATTAGATAAACTTTTTTTAGAGTTGGAGCCATCTTCAAATATAATCAGACTTGGAAAGGAATGAGTTTCTTTTCATTGGAGATTTTTATTTTAATTTTTTCACTGGTGGCTTTTAGGCCAAGGCTACTTGAAATTGTTTTTAGAGGGAATTAAATTTTTTTTCTTATTTTATTTTCATTCCAAATTTTCTCCTCCATCCTCTTATCCTCCATCTATTAGGAAGGCAATATGTGATCCTAGACAAGTCACTTAACCCCAGTTGCCTCAGCAAAAAAGGCAAGAAAATAAAGTTCATTACAAATGTGTAAATTCTTGCATTAGTTATATCCAGAAGAAAGGAATGTAGGAAGGAAGAAAGGATGAAAAATGAAAGAAAGAGAAAAAAGGAAAGAAAGAGAACAAGAAAGGAAGAAAGGAAGAGTGGGAAAATGAAAGGAGGGAAAAAGGAAGGGAGGAAGGAAGGAAGAAAGGAAGATAGAAAAAAAATGGAATGAAGGAAGGGACAGAGGGAGGGAGAAGGAAAGAAAGGAAGGAAGAAAGGATGGGGAGAAGGAGGGAGGAAGGGAAGGAAAAAATAGAAAGGAAAGAAGGAAAGGATGAATGGAGGGAGGAAGGATAAATATGTTTTGATCTGGGCTCTGACCTGGTATTTGAGAAGTTCATCATTTCTCTGCCTGGAGGTAGGAGCATGTTTCATCATGAATTCTTTGAATTGTACTTGATCATTTTATCAATCATTTGTTAAATCTTTTAAAGTCATTTATTTTTACAGTGTCATCATTATTGCACAAATCATTCTTCTGGTTCTGTTTACTTCACTTTGCATCAGTCTTCCAAAGTTTTACTGAAACCATCCTTATCACCATTTCTTATGCCATTTATTACATTTATTTAGCAAAATGGTAATGAGCTGCTGAATCTGTCCCTTCAGGGTTGTGAGGGAAGCGAACATTTAAAAATGCTATATATGAATATAGAATACTCTTGTGTGATTTGCTCTGAGGTCTTTTTCATCTCTTAACACTGTGGGAATGCATGACGGGAATTCTAGTCCGTTAGAGGTCAGTGGCTTGTCTGAACTCTAGGAGAAGATCATTTAAGAGACAAAGTGGAATCTGATGGGATTTCATTGAACTAGAAGGAATCAAAGAATTATAGATTCAGAGGTGGGATGAACCTTATACATCATCTCTTCCATATCTTCCATCATCTCTTCTATATCCTCAAGCCCCTTCTCATTCTCTTATATAGGATATAGCATTCATAGGATCTTTGGACCAGAGATCTAGAGCTGGAAAGAACCTCTTAAGACAGCTGGTTCAACTCCCTCATTTCATATATGAGGAAACTGAGATCTATCGAGGGAAATTGACTTGCAAAAGGTCACATAGGTAGAACCATCAAGGTCCTTCTCAGCTCTGACATTCTATGCTCTTTGATGTCTTCCAAGTCTAATGTTCCTTTCCTTAAGGGTATTACCACTCTGACATCCTCAGTTCTAAACTTCCTTTCATCTCTGACATTCCCTGTTCTAAGACCTCCTTTATTCTAAGGATCTTCTCAATTTTGACACTCTCTATTCTATGGTCCCTCCCAGCCCTGCCATCCCCTATTCCAAGGCCCCTTCCAGCTCTGACATTCCCTGTTCTAAGACCTCCCAGTCCTGACATTCTTTGTTCTAAGCCCTCCTCTTCAGCTCTGACATTCCTCTTTGTTCCCCTTCCCCTCCAAGATCTGACATCCTCCCATTATTAACATTCCCTGTTCTAGGATCTCTGTGCTCTGACATTATGAACTACAAGATCTTATGTCAGCTGGGGCAGTTTTATGTTCTGCTTCTAGGTAAGACCATTCCCTTTTCTTTTTTTTTAAGAAGAGGATTAGACCCCAGCTGGTATCACGCTCTTACTTCTGCCCCCAGAGCTGAGACAGTGAGTGTGGTTTCAAGGATGCCATAAATAGGAAGGGGCCTCTAATATCCAGGGGGGTTATCTGGCAAAGAGCATGGGAAGACAGACCTCGGCATCTCTTCCTTGGGCTGTAAAGATGTCGAGCCCAGGGCTGGTCCAAGCTTCCTAGTAGTCCTAGCCCCGCCTTTGTCGAGGAGGATGGAGGATGTGCTGGTAATCAGAAATGAGTTGTTTTTGCCTGGGGGGAGGGGGACATGCAGGACAAGGGGAAAGAGGGGATGTCACTTGGGAGAAAAGTTGGATGGCATTACCCGGCACCGATGTCCCCTGAATATCAACAACTCTGGGCTTGTGTCTGGAAAAGTTTAGAGGACAAACGTGGAGGCCGCCCGGGAGGACTTGGCAGACTTTCAGCAGAATTCGTCCTGCCTGTGGATGGAGAGAAGCAGAGTGGGGAATTTCTGGGCCTCAAGCAGATTCCCAGAATTGAAACTCATGCCTTCTTTCCCAGCAACATCTGGCAATTTTCCTCAATTAATGAGTAAAGTGTGGGGAAAGTGAGACCCCTACCCTCATTCTCGATTTCTTTGTCCAAAGGTTAGCCAGAAAATAAAGATCAGACTAGTCAGTGAAACTAATCAGTAAACATTTCTAAGTACAAGTATCACTATTTATTATCATCATATGTTATTAACTCATTTAATCCTCATAAATCTGGGATGGAGGTCTATTGTCATCCCCATTTTATAGATGAGGAAACTGAGGCAAACAGTACCCAAGATCACACAGCTGAGATTTGAATTTAGCTCTTCCTGACTCCAAGCCCAGTGCTTTATCCACCTAGCTGCCGGCTAATAATAGCTAACATTTATATAGTGCTTGCATTGTGCTAAACGCTTTACAAATAGAAGGTAAACTCCCTGCGAGTGATGATGGCCATTCCTTGTCTTTTTATTCCCAATGTGTTTTGTGCATACTAGGTACTTAATCAATATTATTAGTGATTGATTGACTGACTGAACCAAAGGACAAAAGAGAAAGAATTTTGAACCTTGTTTTTTTCCAAGTCTAAGACTGACTCTCTAATAACTGTACCCCATTACCTCTCCAGGCCCGATAATACTCTATATTATTTTTATTTTATTTTAATAGTTTTGCAGATGAAGAAATGAGGTCTTGAAAACAGGAAGTGTGGGAGATATATTCCTAAAATAATAACTCTATCTGAAACTCAGATCCAGGGGCTAAGTACTTAATAACTTGTCCCCTCCCATACCCCATTAGATGGGAAGCTCCTTGAAAGCAGGGCTAGTGTCTTTGTATCCTCAGCAATTGACCATAGGCCCTTGCTCAGGGGAGGATTAAATAAATATTTCATGGGATTAAATTATATTTCCATCACCTTTCACAGGCTTCCAGAATTGAGAGGGCAACAAATGTTGATCATTATTTACAATTGTCTGGGCTAATCAGTTACTGGTTATATAGAGAGCCCTCTTGAAGTCTAACTAGGGGTATTTATTGAGAATGTGACCTTGTGCTGGGAGCTGAATGTATAGAAGTCAATGTGCTTGCAGTCAGGAATCCTACCTTAGCTACTTGGGACCATAAAGTCATGGGATTCTAGGTCTAGAAGATAGGAATTAGAGAAGGAAGGGCGTATCACCTCTCCCTCTTGTTGTATAGTTGGGGGAACTGAGGACTGTTGAAATAAATTGAATAGTGCAAGATCACACAGTGTTAAAGGCAGAATTTGAATCCAGGACCCTTCTTCAAAACTGGTATTCTGGGGGGGGGGAAGGAGGGGAAAAGTTGGAACAGAAAATTTTGTAAAGATCAATGCTGAAAAACTATCCATGCATATATCTTGTAAATAAAAAGCTATTAAAAAACTGCCACACATCAGCCATATCTTAGAATGCAAAAAACAAAATAAAACATAACAAAACAAACTGGTATTATATTCACTAGATCACAAGCTTGTGGTCCCATATAAATTACTTAATAGATTCAGATTCTCCATCTGCTGAATTGAGATAAAAATAACTTATTTCAGAGTATTGATATGAGACCAAAGGAGCTAATTTAATAAGGAGATATGCAAAGATTTGTGAACTTTAAAGTACTATAGAAAGGTTAGTTTTTATTATTATTATTATATTACCATATATAGTTATTGAAAAGAAAGCAGAGCAGAGTGGATAGAGGGTTAACTTCTAAATCAGGGAAACTTGAGTTCCAAGCCAGCCTCTGTCATACTGAGTGACATCGGGCAAGATGCAGAACCTCTCAAAATTCTCGACAATTCTTCACGTTGCAGAAAAGTTGCTGACTTTCATTAGTGGAGGGAATTTTCTCACCTGGGAGTCCTTTCTCCAACAGGGATCTTTAAGTGTTTTTGGTTTCATGGACTCCTTTGGTGAAACTCTGGATCCCCATTCAGAATGTTAATTTTAAATTTCATAATTGAAGTAAATTATCAATTTCCATTTGAGTTTAGTGAAAAATGAAGATGTATTATTTTTTTTTAATTCAGGTTCATGAATCCTTTGGAAGTGATTTACAGACCATAGGTTAAAAACTCTGTCTATATATTGGTGAAATTATGGGTACAGTCCCTATCCTTATAACAACAAGAATAAGATCACTTATTATTTTTGTTAATATTATTATTGGAACCATAAGACCTGAAATTGAAGTCACCTGCTGGTAACTGCCTGCATGACTCTGGCCAAATCACTTTGGCTATATGGATTCCAATTTCTTGGTCTGTAAGCTGAATGGGTTATTTTCTTCTCAGAATCCTGTGTTACATAGACTCTGGTCTTGGGGAATTTACCAGTTATGTAAAGAGACAATTCACAGACATAGCACCAGGCAACCAATCAGAGGATGAAGTGTGGATGGGACCAAGTGATAACTGTGGACTATAAGTAAAATGAGAAAATTCTGTGTGGTTCATGGAACCATGGGATGGACCTCTGAGGTCACTGAGTTCACCCTCCTCTTGTTGCCTCAGGAAATAGAGCTCAAGAGGGAAAGTAACTTGTGACACAAGTGAATAACTATCAGAGCCTGGATTCAGCTGCAGACCATCTTCCTAAATCTCTTCTCAGGGGGTGGACGGCTTTTCTGGTTATTTAGTGGACTGTGGCAGTACCAGCTGGAACCAGGACTGGTGCCAGGGATCGATTGGGACTGAGGGATCTGAAAACCCTCTGTGAAAATCCTGGCAGAGTCTGGGTTGGCCTGAGCATGCCGGGGAGGAGGCAATGATTTTCTCTTGAGCTTACCTTGACAGCAGCCACTGGCACAGGTTCTCTCCCACCTCAACTAAGTCAGTGTATGATAATTTCCTAATTATGTATTTACTTGGCCTGACTAACTCCCTTCTAGGTCTCTGTATCATTAGGGAAATACTTAAGCTGCTTAGTTTTCTTTTTTTCTTCCACTTTTTTCCCTCTTGTAATAAGTATCAGAATAATATAACATGGTATACAGAATGGATTAGAATAAAGAGACCAAAGCTTGACATCTGGCATTAACACAATAATTTTGTGACTCTTGGGGAATTCACTTTGACAAGTATTTATTAAACAATTACTGTATTCAAGGCAATGCAACAAAATTCATTAAATACCTGTTGTATTCAAGGCAATTCAACATGCACTTATTAAACACCTATTGTATTCAAGACAAGTCAATGAGTATTATATACTTATTGTGTTCAAGGTATTATAATATACAATTATTAAACACTTATTGTATTCAAGATAATTAAATTAGTGTTTATTAAACACTGTATTCAAAGCAATGCAACAGGCATTTATTAATTACCTACTATATTCAAGGCAATGCAATAAGCATTTATTAATTACCTACTATATTCAAGGCAATGCAATAAGCATTTATTACCTACCTACCACATCAAGGCAATTAAATGAGCATTTATAAGATACCTTCTGCATTCAAGGCAATGTAAGAAGCATTTATTAAATGTTTGCTGTATTCAAGGCCTAGAGAAAGAGAGACTGTGTAGAGAAATAGAGAGCTGGCCTAAGAATAATGAAAATCTGAGTTCAAATGCTTCCTGTGCCACATATTGTCTAAATACCTCTGGCAATAACCTAAAACCACAAATTTCAGAGAAGATGCCAAACTGCAATGGTAGAAAGTTTTCTAAATGAGAATTCCATATCCTGATGAAAGCACATGTCCAGTCCTCTCCCATCCCCATGTGCCATTCCCTGTGCCAGGCAGTGGGGATTCTAAGATAGAAATAAAAGTACCTGTCTTCAAGGGGTCTGTACTTTATTGGAAGCATACAATATTTATAGAGTCAATTAGAGCAGAAAGAAAGCACTAATGGTGGTGGGAGGGCGGAAGGAGAGGACATCAAGAAAGGATTCCAAAGAAGTTGACATTTGAAGTGAATCCTAAAAGATGCTAAATATTTAAGACGCAGATATGAAGAGGGAGAACATTCTAGGTCTAGAGACCAGTCTGTGATAAGTTCCAGAACAAGAGATAGTTGATTTGATTGGAGTAGACAGTGCAGTGGAGCAATAGGAATACATTTAGAAAAGTGCTCCGAAGCCAGTCTGGGAGAGGCTTTCTATACCAATCCCTGTTCTAATAACTGCTTTAAAAATTTTTATTGAAAGAATGAGTAAAATTCTTTTTTTAAAAAATAGTTTTTATGCATGGGTAATTTTACAACATTGACCAAACCTTTTGTTCCAATTTTTCTCCTCCTTCCCCTCCCCAAATGGCAGGTTGGCCAATACATGTGAAATATGTTAAAGTATAAATTAAATACAATATATGTATACATGTCCAAACAGTTGTTTTGCTGTACAAAAAGAATCGGACTTTGAAATAGTATACAATTAGCCTATGAAGGAAATCAGAAATGCAGGTGGACAAAAAATAGAGGGATTGGTTATTCTATGTAGTGGTTCATAGTCATCTCCCAGAGTTCTTTCGCTGGGTGTAGCTGGTTCCATTCATTACTGCTCTGTTGGAACTGACTTGGTTCATCTCATTGTTGAAGAGGGCCACTGACCTCCTGGTCCTGCTCATTTCATTCAGCATCAGTTCGTGTAAATCTCTCCAGGCCTTTCTGAAATCATCCTGTTGGTCATTTCTAACAGAACAATAATAAAAAATGAATAAAATTAATAGTAACATAGAAATGGAGCTAAGATTATTAAAGCATCTTTGGATATTTGGAAAGTGTCACAATCTCTCTGAGTCTTGGTTTCTTCACCTATAAAGTAGGTACAGTATTACTTGTATTACCTACCTTGGCTATAGGCAAAATTTTTTATGAAACACTAGATATGTTATTACTGTTATTATTGACAATGAACCGTGACTTTATCAGTGAGGATGCTCTTTCCAGTGATACAGTTTGAATACTTTCTCTCTCTCAATGATTATATTTTTTATTTTTTTGATGAGGCAATCAGGATTACATGATTTGCCCAAGGTTACACAGCTAGTATGTATCCGAGGCCAGGTTCTCCTGACTCCAAGGCCAGTGTTCTATCTACTGCACCACCTAGCTGCCTTCTTTTAAAAATTTTATTCATCCATCCATCCATCTATTTATTGATCTATTTGTTTGTCTATTTGTGATAGTCGTTAAGGTTATATAAGGGATGAAAAATCCACCCACTTTAGCCAACCTGATGATCATCCTCTCCAAAATGATTTAGACTGCTCCTTGAATTACAGATATATTATCCATAATGTAAACCTGAAGACAATGTTCTCAGTTACTATCACTGTAAAGTGGAAAAGTCACCACCTGTGGAGTCAGAGGAACTGGATTTAAATTTCATCTTTTATACTATTATATCCTGTGTGATTGTAGGCAAATAACATAACCTCCCTGAATCTCAGTTTCCTTATCTGTAAAATCAAAGGTTGACCCTATGAGGACGCTTATAGCTCTAGACCTAGGACCCCATGATCTTCCATAGTTTTTGCTTGATTGACAGCTTTTTAAACCTAATGTAACCTCCACACAAAAAGAGTTATTGTGTAAGGATTTTGATTGAGATGAGAATAATAACAACAATAAACAAGTTCTAGAACAGGCAGCCATCATTCTACAGAGCAACAATGAAAGATGATGATAGACACACATCATTTGATTTATTGAATATAGCTGAGCAAGGAATGGAATGTATGAAATGGCTGAGATCCAGGAGTATAATCACCCATGGGTGACATCTGAAAGAACTCAATCAACAATATTGTGATCAAAAAGCATGGAAAAATGTCAGAGTTGTGAATTTGTTTGCAGAAATGGAGGCATTCATGTTATTCATGAATGGGTTCAGGATTAGGTCACAACCACTAGGAAGTTTTATCCTTAAGGGGCCAGGATTAATGATTGTGGCAGGATTATGCAAGCAAATGCTAGAAAGTGTGCAAAATATCACCAGAGGATGTAAAAATATCTTCCCTACTAAACATCTGAAACAAATTGCCCATGTAGTCAGAATATATAGCCAAAGCTGACTGTCCTTCATAAATGAACAGATGATGAAAACTTACCTTATAAAAAAGACACTAAAATATCTTTGAAAACATAACAAACAAAACTGTACTAGACCAGAATATTAGTACAGATAAAATCATTGCCAACCATTTTCTTGACATAGCATTTTTATTCAAATACTCCAATATGTTTGGGATCTCATTGATTGGACAGTTCTTCCCAGGAATACAGGTCAAGACCCATTCATGCTTGCCCATCCTGTAAAATTCTTGTCCATGTCTCCCATAAGTTTCTACAGGAGATCCAATAAATATGCTGGAGACCTTCCTTACACTTGACATCTTCAAGCTAATGATGGCTGTCCATCTGTTGTCACTGGCTCTTGCCATTTGACCAACCCATCTTCTCTTCCTCCCATATAATTAATTCCTTGGTGATTTTCTTTATTTCTGTATTTCTTTGAAGTTCCTCTTTAGTCTGCTCATGTTTACTATGCAATATGCATCTTCCCAATGACCTTTTTGTGAATGTAGGACCATGAATTTAGAGATGGAGGTAATCAAACCTTCTCAGTATACAAATGAGGTAACTGAGGCCCAAGGTTACACAACTAGTATGTGAAACAGGATTTAGATTCTGGTCTTCTTGACTACAAATCCAGAATGCTATCTATTGCACCACATTTATTTTTAATTCTTTGGAGACCCTTGTACCCAGTGCAGGTACTTGATAATATTGCTTGTTGAATTGATCTGAAGATATCTATATCTATATCTATATCTATATCTATATCTATATCTATATCTATCTATCTATCTTAAATACAAGCAGTATGGTGCAAAGAAAAGAGAATCAAATTTGGGTCAGGAGATATGGGTTCAAATCCTATTTTTTCCCCTTTTTTGGGGGTGGGGAGAGATTACTTCCTTTGACTTTTTTCTGACCTTCATTTTCTCTTCTAAAAATATACTTGTATTATCTTCCTCCTGGAGTCATTGTGAGGAATATGCAAACTCTAAAGTGCTTGATGTCAACTGTGAGCTACTAAGAATATATAATGGGGAAAGAAAGAAAATTAATGGGGAGAGGACCTGGGCTTGTGATTTCATTGACATAGAAAACTTCTGGGTGGGAAGCTCTTTCCAATCAATACAGCTTGATATCTTCTCTTCAACTTGTGTTAGAGAGTTTTTTAGAGAACCAAGGGGTTAAATGACTTGTCCAAGGTCATACAGCCAGAACATGTCAGAGGCAGACCTAGAATCCAAGTATTCCTGGCTTCAAGATGTGCTCTATTGACAAAATGATATTACCTTTTATATTATTATCATTATATGACATGCTAATAATAATTTGTATTTGTTAGCTTGGTGGTTTGGTGGACAGAACCCTAGATTTGGAATCAAGAAATCCTAAGTTCAAATCCAGTCACAGATACTTATTAGCTACATGAGTCTAGACTAGACAGTTTCTTCACATACAAAATGAGTTTACTTCCTAAGGTTGTTTTAAGAACTAGGTAATATATGTAAAGTGCTTCACAAAACTTAAAGAAGTATATAAATGCTATTGTTATAATTGATGTTATTGCAAGTGACTTCTTCAGAGAGCTTTAAGATTTACCAAGTGTGTTCCATAAACTATCACTGATCTTTTGATCCTTGTAACAATCATGAAAGATTGGGAAGGAAATAAATATTTACTAAGCACCTATTATGTGTCATGCACTGTGCTTAGCATTTTACAATTATCTCGCATGATAAACACCGTGAATGCTATCACTCCCATTTTACAGATGAAGAAACTGCTATAGAAAGGTATTGTATAATGATGAAAAAAGCACAGTCCCTGCACTCTTGGAGTTTCCCTTCCAGTAGCCCAGTAACAAATACCAAGAACAAATTTCTCTTGGAAATGAAATACCAATAAAGCAGCAGAAATGTCATATGACCCTCTCTTTCTCCTGGTTTCCTGGTATGAGTTCCATTACTTGGCAGCAGTGGGGTTTTGGCATAAGTTAATGGCAGCCCAGGCAAACAGAAGGGAATGGCCCAGTCCTCTTTGTGTTCTGCAGCAAGGCTCTCACTAGATTCTAATAGGCAGCCTTTCATTTCACTTGACTGCAGATTGATGGAGGGACAACATCCTTTCTTTTTGCCTCTTTGTGGGAATGGTCTGTTGTCAGCTACCTGCAGACGAGGTGATGGAAAATGGAAGTGTGTGTGTGTGTGTGTGTGTGTGTGTGTGTGTGTGTGTGTGTGTGTAAAATATTTCTTTTCATTTTTCTATGTGATTTCTCTTACCTCCTTGTTCTTCTGTTACTATTTCTGTTTCTGTCTTTCTCCTTTCCTCTCTTCTCTCTTTTTCTTTTTCTGTCTCTCTCCTTCTTTTCCCCTCTTCTCCCTTTCCCTCTGTTTCAATCTATGCCTCTGTCTTTTTCTCTCTTTTGGTCTCTACTTCTACTCTTTTGTATATGCCTGTCTGTTTTTGTCTCAATATGTCTATACTCATTTTCCTTCCTTCCTTCCTTCCTTCCTTCCTTCCTTCCTTCCTTCCTTCCTTCCTTCCTTCCTTCCTTCCTTCCTTCCTTCCTTCCTTCCTTCCTTCCTTCCTTCCTTCCTTCCTTCCTTCCTTCCTTCCTTCCTTCCTTCCTTCTTTCCTTCCTATTTTCTCCATTTCTCTCTCCTCCTCCCCTTTTCCACTACCTCTCCCTCCCTGTAACCATTTATCTGTCCCTCTCCATACATCTGTATTCATCTCTCTTTCTGCTTCTTCCTTCCTAACCCTTCCCTCCTTCATTTAGTTTCATTGTTTTTCTTGAAACAATTCAAGATTCAAATGATTCAAATCTGGGGTAAAAAAAATCCTTCTTCTTGGTTCTTTAATTAGCTATTCTTGGGATTTGCTGGCATGGTTATGTTTGTATGAGTTAGGGCAATGAAGTTCTGTCTTTGGGGAAGCAGACTTTAAGCCGCTTATACATGAGGGTGATGAGGAGGAGGGCGGGCCTGTCGACTTTTGTCAAGTGTTTGAAAGGATTCACAGTATAAGCCGCATTTCATGCTTAAAAGAATACAGCTATTTTTCAAGTTGACCCCTTCACCCAACTTTGCTACCTGCCCCTCGAAAATTTATTTCTACATATAATTTTAGAAGATAGCTTTATTGAAGCCAGCTCAATAATGTCTTTCACAACATAATATAATGCTATTCACAACATTGTAGAATAACATCCATCACTGTGAAGGAAATACCATATTTGTAAATATAGAGCTCCTTCAAGGCAAGGTTCAAATTTGATGTGGCCTTAGAAATGCTGCGTTACTTCTCTGGGATTCAGTTTCCTCATCCTTAGGAAAAGATTGAAATGGACTGGATGGTTTCTGAGATTTCTTTGAGTTCTAGGATGGTCCTTAGTAGGGAAGACTGGGGTGGATTTTTCTTCCATTTTCAGGTCTTGCCACAAGACTTGCTTTGGTTCTAAAAACAACAATGATAATCCCCCAAACCCCAAAACCTAACCCTTAAAAATTTCTTCCCTTTTCTTTTCTATCAAAAGGTCAATTCATATCTGGGATTTTGGATTCAGTGCTGGTATCATGTTTCATGAAAGATATTGGTAAATTATAGAATTTATAGACGACTCGATGGGGATGGTGGGGAAGAACCTTGAGTTAATGTCTTTATGGAAGCTCCTTGAGGACAGACACTGTCTCATTTTGTTTCTTCAGCACCTAGCATAGTGCCTGGAATACAGTAGGCACTTAATAAGTGCTTGCTTGTTTAATTAAAGGAATTAAAGATGTTTAGCTTGGAGAAAAGAAGACTTAAGGGATTGGGGAGGGGAGCAGGTGGAGATATTCTAAGTGTCTCCAGGTTCTTGACAAGTTTGTTCTACTTGGTTTTAGAGGGCAAGCAATGGGGAGAAATTGCAGAGAAGCCAGTTTGGTTCGGATGTCAGGAAGGATTTCCTGACAATCAGAGCTATCCAGGGGTGAGATGAGGTCTTTTGAGAGAAAATAGGCTATGTCTTCCTGGAGGTCTTAAAGCAGAATACTGAATGATACCTTGTTATAATCACCCATAGTTAAACACAGTGTCTGGCACATAGTAGGTGCTTAATAAATGCCTGTTGACTTTACTTAATAGATGTGATTCAGAAGACATTTCTTGGTTAGATATGTTATTTGATATTCCCCAAAGGCCCTTCCAAAGTCCGGGATTCTAAGTGATTCTGTAGATTCCCAAAGAAAAGAAATCTAAGACTGTTAGGATTTTTATAAGGTGCTAAGTCACTGGAATGAATGGAGACAATTGATTTGATCCTACAAGGACATGTTATGGGCCAGAACTTGAAACAAGGTACTGAGTGGAATTGAGGAGATAATGATTAAATCTAATTTAGCATTGATTTAATCCTACAACAAATAATGGTTTCCTAGTGATGAAATATTTGATTGGTGTATACTCATATAAGCAAGAAACTCTCAGGGCCAAGCATACAGAAGCCCACAATCCCACACTCTCAGAGGCGGAGTCAAGATTTCATTCCCACTTCGATCTTAGTGCTGGCTGGTGACAGTCTGACAAGAGCTCATTGGGGAGCCAAGGAAAGAGATAGGCCTCTATTAAAGCTAGCTGGACCCCAGGAAAGATTCGAGACTTTGAAGGACACAATACAGAACTGAAAGGAAGGCCGTCTCCAGAAGCTCCCCAAGAAAAGCTGCCCCAGAGAACGATTCACGATTTAGAGACAACAGAAGTTCACATAAGACCTCTCTGCTTGTGTGTTTTTGGTGAGAGGAGGGTGAAGCCTTAGGAAGACTGGAGATGATTAAATTCTACCTGAGTTTCAGACTAGTGCTGAGAGTTTAGTAAAAGTTAATCAAAGCAAACATCTGAACACAATGCCCGACTCCATGGTCTCAGATGGCTTTGGATGCCATATCATAGAGGGCAGGCTGTGTCTGCCGTGTATGTTGTTGAGGGTTTCTGGGACACAGCGGGAATTTGATCAATATTAGTCACAGCTGCTGAGTGAACTGGATAATAGCTTACACAGCAAGGAAAACATTTATTCAACAAACATTTAGGGGGATAGTGGGGCTGTCTGAAGACTGGGATTCAAGTCTGGGCTCTGACACTGACTAGCTGGGTGACTTATTAGCCAATCCCTTAACCTTGGTGAGCCTCAGTTTCTTCATCTGTAAAAGAAAAAAGGCTGAATTGTATTTGTTCAGAGATGAATAGAAGGCTAATAATGCTGAGGAATATCGATATATGTTATCAAAAGAGGAAGAACAATATTCACCTGGAGGAGATTTCAAGAAGGAGTTTATACTTGCTTAGGAGATCAGGGAGTGAAGTACATGCATTTCAGTTTGAGGTAATAATTTGGTCTTGAATCTGTCTCAATTCTGATACTTACTGTGAGATGATGAGTGATTTATTCTACTTGTCTTGGCCTCATTTTCCTTATCTGCAAAATGGGAGTAACAATGTTTTCACCACTTCGCTGAGTTTTTGTGAGGAAAATATTTTGGGAATAATAATAGCAACTGACATTTACCAAGTGCTTGAAAACCTGTTAAAGTACTTTATAGATAATTTCTTATTGGAGCACCATAGCAACCTGTGAAGGACTAAGAGAGTATTACTACTCTCATTTTACAAATAAGGAAATGGAGGCCCAGACAATATAAGTGACTTTCTCAGTCACAGCTAATATCTGGTAGGATTTGAACTCAGGACTTCCTGACTGGAACTTCAAATAGTACTAATTAAGAGAGCAGAATAAGTTATTCTCCCAGGGTAAACTGGGTATTTGAACTTCCAGTTAACTTCTTAAGAAATTCCTTCTTTCTTTTACTTCATCAGGGATCTATCACAGTTGTAGAACTGGAAAGGACCTTAGAAGATATTTAGTATGATCCTCTCATTTCACAGATAATAAAATTGAAGTCTTAGTGGATGACTTATTCAAGGTACTACAGATAGAGAGGATTCCAAATTAGCTCTTCAGATTTCATTGGAGCTATAGTCATTCCACTGAACCATAGTGGGAGGAGTTAATGCCCCAACTTTGTTGGAAGTGCTTTACTCACCCAAGAGATCTGGCCCCTAGACAAAGAATAATAAATACTAATATTTACATAGTTCTTTAAAGATGGAAGATCATTTTACATACATTATCCCACTAGAAACTTATAACCATTTTGCAAAAATATCTACAGATATTTTGCAGATGTGGAAACTGATATTCTGTAAGATTAGGTGATTTGCCCTAATGCTAATATTTTCCATCCTCAAAATACTTTGTCTTAGTTTTGTGTGTGTATTTATGTGTGTATACATATATATACACACATATGTGTATTTACATCTATCATATGGAACACTTTCTCTTCACCCACAAGACATTAGCCTAGTTGGTCAACAAAAATTTATTAAGCACTTAATATCTGCCAGGTCTGTAGTGAGAAGGTAAAAACCAATCCCTGCTCCCAAGAAACTCATAGTTTAATGACAGACAATATATAAATAACTGGGTATGTAAAAATATGTATAGGATGAACTAGGGGCAGCCAGATGGTACAGTGGATAGAGTGCCCAGTCAGGGGCCAGAAAGACCTGAATTCAAAACTGACTCAGATCTGGGTGACCCATGGCAAGTCACTTCACCCTGTTTGCCTCAGTTTCTTCATCTATAAAATGAGTTGGAGAAAGAAATGGTAAACTGTTTGAGTACCTTTGCCAAGAAAATCTCAAAAGAGATTATGAAGAGTCAATTGAAAACAGTTAAATAGCAAAGCAAGGGTATCCTCAGAGGCAAGGCACTGAGATTAAGGAGGACTTGGAAGGGCTTCTTATGGAAGATGGCATTTGAGGTGAATATTGAAGTTACCCATCACGTCTTTCCTGTATTCTTGCAATAGCTTCCTAATTGATCTTCTTTGTTTCAAGTCTCTTCCTACAGAGTTACATAAATGATTTTCTAAATGTGTAGTCCTGACTCTTCTCAATAACTTCCAGTGATTCCCAATTAGCTCTAGGATCCCATATAAATTGCTCTGGTGCTTAAAGATCTTTACTGATTTTGTCCCTCCCTATCCCGTCTGCTTACATTTTCATCTTCTCCATATTGAGTCATGTTGGTTTACTATCCAACCCTCACTCAAAACTCTCTCTCTCATCTCCATGCCTTAGCATTGGCTTCACTCTCCATCCATGCTTGAAAAAAAAGCTCTGTCTCCTTGTTTCTGCTTCTTAGAATTCCTGTTTTTCTTCAATACTCAGAGTAAACATTGCCTTTTACATGATGTCTTTCCTTGTATTCTTAGGTGTTAGAGCCCTCCCCTTTCTGATTATCTTCATTTACTCTGCATATATCTTGTATATACCTTTGTATATTCATGTATTTTAGATAGAAAGCAAACTCCTCAAGAGCATGTTTTGCATGTCTAGTGCTTAACATATTTTTCTCTTTAATACTCTTTAGTAAATTCCTTCTTGGGAAACATAGTGGCCATAGAAAAATTATTTAAATTATTATCTGCCATCTGTGAACATAGTAAGTATTTAATAAATGCTTGTTAATTGATTGCTGAAGGTGTCCGAGGAATGATTTAAATCTGGCTCCTCTTGATTCCAGGTCTGAGCTCTAGTCACTATATCATAAGACCTCTTTAAGGAAAGGAAATAAATTGTAAAAGGATCGATGGGAAAATAGAGAGCAGTAATATCCCAGCATATCAATATTTCAGGCAGTGAAAGACAGATGGAAGGACAGATTGAGACTCTACAAGACTCTAGGGAATATATTTGTTAACACTACTGTATTTAGTTAGAGTTAAATATTTTTAAAATGTTGGCCTAACACATGTAAACAAAATAGTCTTTAAAAAGTTTAAAAAATGAAACAAAGCAAAAATGAAAGAGATTGGCATATTTTAATATGCCCTACAACAGTCTGCAAAATACAATTCTATAATGATTTTTAAAAGATGGAACGATACACCTTAATTTAGCTTTCTCAATGCTTTGGCAAGGGCTGCTGGTCTCAGTAATGTTTCTATGAGATGAAGCCATCAGTAAGGTAAATGTAGCAAAGAAATGGTTCTATTAGCTGTTGCCACCTCTTAACAGCTATGACTGTATGGAGTGAATGGACAATGGCAGGGAGGTAGTGCAGCTTTTAAATACTGTTGAGGAATCCCTGTTTTCTTGCTTTTTTCAAATGCTCATATGAATAATCTGAGCTCCCATTGGGCCTGAGGGTAGTAGAAGCAGCTCTGGCTCTTGCATCAGAGAACTTGGGTTTGAATATCCCCTCTGACCTTTATTTTGTTTGTCCTTGGACACATCAGTTTTTCAGGGCTTCAGCTTCCCCATCTATAAAGTATGTGTGGAAGTGGTGGTATTGGACTACTTCGTCATTGATGTCTCTGCAGGCTGTAGAGCTATATTCTTTTAACAGTATTTTCCCTTTTGTGACCCATTACTTCCTGCCAAATGAAGGACTTGTTGATCTTAGAGGTCTCTTCCAGCTTTCATTCCCATGTCCTTATGATTCTAAATGTGAGGCAGCATGGTGTGAAAGAACTCTAAGCTTGAAGTCAGAGGACCTTGTTTGGAATCCCAATCCTGACACTTGTTAGCTTCAGGACCTTGGATAGATCACTGTCCTTGTCTAAGTCTCCATTTTCCTCATCTTCACAAATAGAATCTTCCTCAGTTCTAGAGCTTTCATTCTGTCCATAGTTTTGTCCATTTTTAAAATTTATCCTGTCTATATCTTGTTTGTACAGATTTGTTTGTGTGTTGTCTCCCCCATTAGATTATGAACTCTTTGAGGGAAGGAATTGTCTTTTGCCTTTCTTTATATCCCTATGGTGCTTAGTGTGCTCTTAGCACACAGTAGGCATTTAAAATACTTAATGATCCACTGACCAACTGACTGAGTTCCATATGCTCTCTACACCTCACAGGCTTATTGTAGATACTAAATGAGATAATGATTTTAAGTCATTTGAGAAAATAAAGCAATTTATTAACATTGTGCAGTGGAAAGAGAACAGAGAGGGAGGGAGAGAAAGAAGAAAATATGGAAAAAATATTAGTTTCTGCTTTCAATGCCAGTCTGGCAAATATAGGGAGAAGTTTCACAAGAGCTTAAGGTTCCCAGAATTGGAAGGCAGCGTGGTGTAGTAGAAAGAATACTGGCATGGGAGCCAGAGGACCTAGGTTCAAGTTCCATGTAGAATAATAACTTCATCTCTGTACCTCAGTTTCTTTACCTGTAAAATGAGTAATTGTACTAGCTGCCCCCTGAGGTTACTTCTTACTCTAGATTTGGGATCCGATAAGGCCCTATCCAGCATTGACAGAATATATTCAATGGTCCCTTCCAGATTAGACAGTTATGTTAGGCAGCTTTCCCAGCTTTAATGTCCTCTGTCCTAATGTCATTTCCAGCTTTATTGTTCTATGTCCTAACATCATTTCCAGCTTTATTGTTCTATGTCCTAACATCATTTCCAGCTTTATTGTTCTATGTCAGGGGTTCTCAAACTATGGCCCGAGGGCCAGATGCTGCCCACAAGGTTATAGCAAATGGGCTGAGGGGTGGAGACAGAGTATGAGATTTTATTTTTACTATAGTCTGGCCCTCCCACAGTCTGAGGGACAGTGAACTGGCCCCTTATTTAAAAAGTTTGAGGACCACTGTTCTATGTCCTAACATCCTTTCCAGCTTTATTGTTCTATGTCCTCACATCCTTTCCAGCGTTAATGTTCTATGTCCTAACATTCTTCCTAGCTTTAACAAAATTCTATCCTAGTGCCCTTTCTAGTTTTAATATTCTGTGCTCTAACATCCTTTCCAGTTCTAAGGTCCCTTCCAGTTCTTACATTCTATGTCCTTCTAACTCTGATGTTCTAAGTTTCTTTCCAGTTCTAATAATCTAGGTGCAGAGGTTTCTTCCATTTCTTACTGATATGCTTTTATTATATATACAGTGTCAGAATAGATTTTATGGAGTTCTAGTTCCAGAGATAATGCTTTCCTCCTGCCTGACTTTTCCCAGATAACAAGTACTCTGCCACCAGATGATACAGAGAAGTGGCCTTCTCAGTCATTTCTTTCTCCCAGGTCACCTTTAAAATCAGGATGCTAAGAAAGTAGTAGGTGGAGAGTGGGAAGTACTGCAGAGCCTATGGGGGTAGTGGCATTAGAGACTAGTCAAGGTGTCTGCTACCCAAATGGAAGAATGGTTTAGTGGGTACATCGGCATCTCAAATCATTCTAATTTACTGGTCTTTATAGGGCTGCAACAACTCTCTTGATAATAATTCTAACAGCACTTGTACTGCATGGCCATAAAACATCAACCTTCTCTGCAATCTCTCCCAAGAATATAGTCTAGCAGCATTACAGAACAGCTCCTGGCCAATCATTAATTCCTTTGAAATTTATTGTATCAGAAAGGATAGTATTATCAAGTGAAGGACCCTGGGGAGGAGGCATGGGGTAGGAAAAATGGAATTGACTTTGGAGGCTGAAAATCTGGGTTGGAGGTCTGGCTTAAACATGTACCAGCTATGTGACTTGGTGAATGTTGGATCCCCTTCCTCAGCCTCAGTTTTCTCATCCATCCGCTGGGGAAAACAATAAACCTCCTTCACAGCGCTGTCACATAGTAAATGCTTTGTTAACTGTATAATTTACACATTATTTTAAAATTTTTTTACATCACTTTCATTTCCAAATATGCCCTGCCTTTCCCTCC
Source organism: Sminthopsis crassicaudata (assembly GCF_048593235.1). Taxonomy (NCBI): domain Eukaryota; kingdom Metazoa; phylum Chordata; class Mammalia; order Dasyuromorphia; family Dasyuridae; genus Sminthopsis; species Sminthopsis crassicaudata. Next base: position 29,059,013 of record NC_133617.1, on the reverse strand, counting down.
CTTCCCAATGAGCTGTCCCTTGAAATAGAAAGAAAAACAAATCAAGTCAGCAAAATTTCCCTGAGTGATACTGTGTATATAATGTAGGATACCCATAGACTCACATCTCTTTTCAAAGGTGCATTTTCTTAATTCTTTTCTGGGGCTCAGTTATTATAATTACTTATGAATCATATATCTCTAGAGAATTTAAGATTTACAAAGTACTGTCTTTATGATAACCCTACAAAATAAGAAATACATATAATTATGTTCCCATTTTCCAGATGAGAAAAACTGAGGCACTGAAAGGATAAATGACTTGCCTAGGATCACACAGTTTTAAGGATCTGAGACGGGTTTTGAACTCAGGTATTCCCAATTCCATGTACAATGTTTTTTTTCTCTATGTCATAGTCTTCTTTTTACTTGCAGAATTTGAGGAATGTATATATGTGTCTGAACTAAGATTAACAGGAAGTTGAGTCTAAAAAGAAACTCCTTGTATATTAAACAGTGAGAGAGTGGCAATTGTTCTGTTCCTCTTATAATGTATGCTAACTAAATGCCAACCATGGACAATATATAAATATACTATTAAACAGTGATTGAACTTCAGTGATTGTCAAACAATTTCTTCTTATTTTATGTGTGAAATAATCTGTCTTTTAAATCTTAATCAAATGTGTATTCTGAACCTTTATAGCAAAATGCTAATTAGAAAGAGATGCCTTCATTTCTTATATTTTTTCCCTTTTCCTCTCTTCACTTTTCTTTCCCTCCTCCCCCTTTTCTTCTTCTTCCTTCCTTAACCTTCTACATTCTCTTATTCCTTTTCCTGTGTCTTTTCCTATGATTCCTATCTCCTTTCTCCTCCCTTTCTCCCTCTCTCCTTCCTTCCTTCCTTTCCTTTTCCTTCCCTTTTCTTCCTTCCTTCCTCCCTTCTTTCCTCCCTTCCTTCCTCCCTTCTTTCCTCCCTTCCTTCCTCCCTTCCTCCCTCCCTCCCTTCTTTTCTTTCCTCCCTCCCTTCCTTCCTCCCTCCCTCCCTCCCTCCCTCCCTCCCTCCCTCCCTCCCTCCCTCCCTCCCTCCCTCCCTTCCTTCCTTCCTTCCTTCCTTCCTTCCTTCCTTCCTTCCTTCCTTCCTTCCTTCCTTCCTTCCTTCCTTCCTTCCTTCCTTCTTTCCTTCCTTCCTTCCCTCTTTCCTTCCCTCTTTCCTCCCTCCCTTCCTTCCTTCCCTCCCTCCCTCCCTCCCTCCCTCCCTTCTTCCTTCCTTCCTTCCTTCCTTCCTTCCTTCCTTCCTTCCTTCCTTCCTTCCTTCCTTCCTTCCTTCCTTCCTTCCTTCCTTCCTTCCTTCCTTCCTTCCTTCCTTCCTTCCTTCCTCCCTCCCTCCCTCCCTCCCTCCCTCCCTCCCTCCCTTCCTTCCTTCCTTTTCCTTTTTCCTCCTCCTCTTCAAAAGTGTTCATTAGGGTCACCAAATACTCCAGGTCTGCTTCTCCATAACCACCTTCTTCCCTGGTTTCAGGTTAGAGTAGCTGTCCTGAACCATTTGGAGTTTTGTTTCTTGGAAGATTTTCTAATTAAGTCTTCTAGAAGAGTGACATTTCATTATGGAGAGAGCTTCTTTTTAAGCTCCAAGGACAACAGACATTTTATTCAAGTCAATGCAGTCTCTGTATTTCTTTCTGTCATCCTCTCTTGCTTAGTGAGATGGGAATGGGGAAAAATATTTCCCAAAGAGATGTGTACCTTTTGTGTCTTTACTTAATTACTAAGGTAGATGCCCATTGAATGATAAGCATTTCCAAGCTCTCCTCATTTATTTCACTTGTGTTGGATCAGATAAACAAGTCCGATTAAACATCCTTTCTAACTCCTTATCAGCATCACCATGTCTCCTTTAATAATGACCTTCTGACCAGTTCCCAATCACATGCCAATGTACTTTACAACATGACCTCTCCCAACAGCTGATGAATCTGTAGGTCTGCTGCAGACCTACAGGAATATTGTGAAGAGGGAGAGAAGCCATTGCCATAGAGCATGAAGTGATTCTTTGCCTCCCCCTGCCCCATAATCATCCCTCATTGCCAATTAGCAAGAGATAAGCCAAAGAGCGCCTTTGAATTCATGTTCTCAGTTTCCCCTGCTGCAGAATAAAAAAGCTTTGGCAGAAAACTAATTTGTCTTTCTAACTATGCATTGAAGGAACTGGGAATGTTTAGCCTGGAATGGAGAGGTCTTAGAACAGGATAGGATAGATATTTGTAGAGTGGAAAGAGGTTTTAGAGATCATCATCCTTGCTCCTTGGACTGCCCACTGGTGTCTTCTGTACCATGCTTTGTTTGGCTCTTAGTGACTCAGATTTTTCTATAGAATGGATATAACAATCCCTGCCCTGCCTCTCTCATAAGGAGTGCTTTGGAAAGAGTGAAACCCTATCCAAGAGAGTTGCCTTGGGTAGAAGTGTATCCACTCTCACTGGAGGACTCCAAGTGGAGGCTGATTGACCATTTGTTATAGAGTGGATTCTTGGTCAGCTACTAGGAGGCCTCTAAGAAACCAGTGTGGTAGAGTGGAACTAGATTTGCGGTTCAGATCTTTTGCTTCCCAGTTATGAGTAAGTCACTTCCCCCTACTCCCAACTTTAGTTTTCTCATCTGTGGAATGAATGTGTTGGACTAGATGATCTCTGAAGTTCCTTCTAGCTTAAATCCCATGATCCCGTCTCTTCTAGTACTTTCATCTTGATTTCCATGTATTTGAAATCATTAAAATTCTGAGGTTCTGGATTTCTCTAGTTCTCTAAGAGTGAATGTTGCTGATATTAAAATCATTTTCAATAACTTGGGGGAACTCCATACATCCTGGAAAAAAACCTTCTGGATTCAGGTAGAGAATTGGGGAAGGAAAGCAAGGAGGCATCCAGCCCTAGCTTGCTTTTATTGCTTTAGTAGAACTGAGAGAATGGAGATTTAGCCTCAGGAAACCATAAGAAAAAACACGGTCCAAACATAGAGAAGAGATCAGAATAGAATTCAGGGAATTAGTTGGGGGGTGTATTTTGATTAACTTTCAGGATGAGGATACGATTTTTTTTTTATCAGGAAGAGACTTTGAAGATATTCAATCCAATTTTCATTTTATATATGAAAAAATGGATGCTTAGGTTAGGAGGTTACAAAATCTATGCAGGCTGCTAGGTGAAACAATGGGTAGGGGAGTGGGCCTGGAGTCAGGCAGACCTTTGGATTCAAATTCAGGTTTAGATACTGTGTGATCCTGGGCAAATTATTTTACTTCTCTTTGCCTCAGTTTCCCTGTCTATAAAATGGTATCTATCTAGCAAATAATAGCAAAGAATTGGAAAAGGAGTGGGTGCCCACCAATTGGGGAATGGCTGAACAAGCTGTGATACATGAAAGTATTGGAATATTATTTTTCTATAAAAATGACGAACAAGCTTCTTATAGAAAAGCCTGGAAAGGTTTATGTGAACTGATGCTGAACAAAACAAACAGAACCAGGAATACACTGTAAACAATAACAAGAAGAATCCGTGATGATCAACTATGATAGGATTGGTTCTTCTCAGCAGAGCAGTGATCCAAAGCAATCCCAATAGAGTTTGGATAGAAAATGCCATCTGCATTGAGAAAAAGATCTAAGGAGACCTAATGTCAATCAACACATGTTATATTCACTTCCTTTTTATATATTTTAAAAATCTCTCCCATGATTTTCCCTTTTGCTCTGATTTTGCTCTCCCAACATGATTCATAAAGTAATGGGTAGTAAAAATAAATAAACTTTAAAAAATAATAGCACCCACCTCAAAGGTAGGTTGTTTTGGGGATTAAATGTGATAATGTTTGAAAAGCATTTGAAAATCTTAAGATGCTATATAAATATTAAATATTAGTATTATCCTAGGTCACATAGTATTAAGTAGCAAAACTGTGATTGAAATCCCTATTCTCTCTCTTCACCATATCATTGTTTCTTTCTGCTTAGAGAAGTTGCAAAGGTTTCCAGAGACTTGATCCTCAAATAGTCTGTGAAATTAATTGAAAAGAAAAGGAAATTTAAAAACCTGTAGGGAGAAGAATAGGGGTCCAGAGCCTTCAGGGTCTCTTAAATTTTTTTATGAGCCTTCAGGGTGATTTGAAATGGAACTCGGTCCCAGTCTTCATTATTACCTTGGTAAAGCTGAGGAAAAGTTCCTTGTGGATAATGATGACATTAAATGCCTTGGGGGCCAGGGCTTGGTGGCATGTTGTGGTACTGCCATTCAGACTTAGAATTTCACATGGACGGCCATCAGATGTCACTGCTTTGCCAATGGAGGCTAATTGCTTTTTGGATAGGTGCCTACAGAGTCTGGGATGGCAAATGACAGCTCGAATTTGAGATGTTGATGATGAAAATCCTGGTGTTGGATGAATGAGAGACCAGAATGGAGATAGTCAGACTGGTGATCTTGGAGGATCAAATGAGATAATAATTGTACAGTTTTTAGCACAGTGCCTGTAGGGCACAAAGTAAGTGCTATATAAATGTTAGTTATCATCATCATCACCACCATCATTATCACCATCATTGAGCTTTACTGTATGTTAAAATAGGAGCTGAAAGGGAACTCTAGTCCAACCTCTTCATCTTATAGAGGAAGAAACTGAGGCTCAGAAAGATGAAAGGGATTACTCAGAGCCACTTTGCTAATATTAGAGTTTTCTATCACAAGATGCTAGCTTTTGAACTGGACAAGACTTCAAGGGCCATTGAGTCCATCCTCATTGTACAAGCAACTTGGCCAAGATCATCTAGGCTAGAGCTGAGATTCAAACTGAGATCTTCTGACTTTATATCCAATCATCATTTTGCTAGCTGTGACTTCATTGAACTTTTCCAGAACATCCCTGAGCTTGATAGACTGGGACTGACTCAACCAGAGGTGACCTTGCTCACTTAATATTTCTGTACTTCAGTTTCTTTACCAATAAAATGAACAGGCTGAACTAGATTATCTCTAAGGTCCTTTCTAGTTCTAGATTTTAGGATCTTTTAATCTTGAAATACTTTAACTTCTTTGGGCCTCAGTTTCCCTAGCTGTAAAATTAGAAGGTTAGGACAGCTAGGGGGCATCACAGTGCATAGAATGCTGGACCTTGGGTCAGGAAGACTTTTCTTCCCGAATTCAAATCCTGCCTCATGTTGTATTTTTATTCCAATTGTCTATTCCAATGGCCTCCATAAAATTTCTCTCTATTCCAATCTCCATGCAGCTGAAATATACAATGTAGACTTCACACAAAAGAATTTTCTTACAGATCTGACTGTGTCTTTCTCTTTTTAATATATCACAATGGCTCTCTATTCTGTACAGAATCAAGTACTATCTCCTCTAGTTTTGTTTTTAAAAACTTTCTATGCATTGTGATAACATACCTTTCCAGCTTCATCACACATAATATCCTCTCACAGCACATGACAGTTAGCCTAAATGGCTTTCTCTTGGTTCTTTGGGAACTTGGGTTAATCTCTGGGAATAATTGTGGTTATTGTGGCCACAGCTGATCTGCCCTCTGCTTCTTAGCTTAGCTTGCTTGGTATATTATTTAAATTATAAAAAGCTTAGGGAGCAGTGAAGGATTTGAAGGAGAAGGTTGTCAGAAATATTTTCCTGAGCTCAAATAGCCTGTGGGTCACTTCTTTCAATTCTGGCTCACTGACTGCAAAAAGGGAAATTATGTTTTATAGTTTTCGTTCATGTATAATGTATTTTAAAATTTCAATTATTAAAGTGGCTTTAATTGAATTTTATGTTGCAAAGTGCCTATTCTGAGATTTTATTTTTGAGGAGAAAAAACTCTAAACATAGAACCTACTGAATTGAGCCACATTTAAGCTTAGCTCACAGTACTTCCCTACTGCTGCCTATTGCCCAGGCCCATACTTTTGCCTGAAATGTGTTCCCTCCTCACCTCTGCCTTATAGATTTCCCATCCTTCTAGATGCAGTTCAAGGACCACCTCCTTTACAAAGTTTTTCCTCACGATAATAATAACTAGCATTTATATAGCACTTCAAGGTTTATAAAGTGCCTTACAAATTTTATCTTATTTTATTCTCACAACAATCCAGGAAAATAGATGCTATTATTATTCTCATTTTATAGTTGGTAAAATTGAGGCAAACAGCATGTAAATTACCTTTTTAAGATTACATGGCTATGAACTTTCTGAAGCAAGATTTGAACTCAAGCTTTCCTGAATCCAGGCACACTATTTTGACATCTGGCTGCCTTAATTTACATTCTTCCCAATATGACCTTGCATCTATTTTTCATTTCTTCTCTATATATTCATATAGGTACAGGTTGTTTCATTTAATAAAATGGAAGTTCCTTGAAGTCAAGGAAGGTTTCACTTTTGTTGTTGTAGTCTCGAAGTAGGTATTTAATAAGAGCTTGTTGATTGAAGGAGAAAATTGCTTAGTATTTGAAAGAATGAAGAATGTATGTTGGAAGCATTCTATAATCACATTTCCATAGCAGAATGACTTATTCCTCCCAATATTTGTTTGTTGACAGATTAAGGTAATTGTAGAATGGAACCAGCTTTGCTTATATTATATGTTTAATTGTTCTGAGAGCAGTTTATATTTCTCTTGTGCCTTTCAAGTCGGAGGATCGTTATATGCTTGGGTAATGAAATGAGGATGTTTGGGATTTCATAAAAAAATCATTCTCTGAGAAAAGGGTATTATAGCTAGAAAATGGAAACATTAAGGGGAAAATAGAACATAAAGAGAAATTGGAATATCCCAAAGCTATTTTTATAGAAGAAACTTTGACTTGCCAAGTTTTGATATATACATGTATAAAATTTTAAAGGGATAAATGTAAAATCTTCTGCTTTGGTTCAAAAATCAATTTTACATCCAGAGGAAGGCTACCAGAATATTGAATGACATTGAGATTATGTTTAGGAAGATCTGTTTCCTGGTAATCCAGGAATGAAAAAGAGAAGAAATAGGAGGGATAGGATAGATATATTTTAAAAAGTCTCTCTTGGAGAGAGATTAGACTGGTTCTTCTTGGTTCCAGAAGTCAGAACCAGGAGCTCCAAAGAGGAGAAGTTAAGGTGGTTGGTTGAGGAAAATCTTCCCTAGGAACTAGATAGAAATTAAATGATGCTTTCTTGGGAGAATGTTAGTTTTATCCTGCTGGAGGTCATTGAGTAGGGGGTGAAGGACCACTTGTGGATTTTGTGGAGGCAATTATCATTTTTTCTTTAAAAGTTGTTAACAATAGCTTTTTATATTCAAAACACATGCAAAGATAGTGCTCAATATTTACCCTTGCAAAACCTTGCATTTTCTCCCTCCCTCTGTCCCGTCCTCTCCCCTAGATAGGAAGTAACCCAGTATAAGTTAAACATGTACAATTCTTTGCAACACATTTCCTCATTTATCAGGTTGCATAAGAAAAGTCACATCAAAAAGGAAAAAAATGAGAAAAAAGCAAGAGAACAACAAAAAGGTGAAAATATTATATTGTGATCCACATTCAGTCCCCACAATGCTCTTTCTGGATGCAGATGGCTCTCTCCATCACAAGTCTATCAGAATTGGCCTGAATCATTTAATTGTTGAAAAGATCCATGTCTGTTAAAGTTGATCATTGCATAATTTTATTATTGCTGTGTACAATGTCCAACTCTTCATGACCATTTGGGGTTTTCTTGACAGAGATATTGGAGTGGTTTGTAATTTCCTTTTCTGACTCATTTTCCAGAGGAGGAAACTGAGTGAAACAGGATTAAATGACATGTCCAGAGTCATCCAGCTAAAAGGAATCTAAGGCCATATTTGAATTCAAGTCCTTTTTTATTGTATTCATCCTTTATACTCTTTTTAAAATAATAGCTTTTTCTTTTCAAAATATATGCAAAGATAGTTTTCAACATTTACCCTTGCAAAATCTTGTGTTCCATTTTTTTCTCCCTCCTTTCCTCCCCTGTTTTTTCCTACCAAAGTTCTTTACCTTTTTTCCTAAAAACTGACTCTGGGATTTGGCCTAGGGAGAGTCAAACATTCTCTCCCCTCTCCCCTCCAACTCCCTCTTGCCCTTTTTACTTCATAAATACTTATTCAGTCTTGCCTTTCTATGATGCTTATTTTCTCCTATGAGTCTTAGCAAATCACTTAATTTTCACAGACCTTGTTTCTGAGGTTCCTTTCTGTACTCAATCTAAAATCCCATGCAAGATACCTCTATAGTACAAAAAGGATGATAACAATAACAATGACTGCCACTGGTCTCTGTTCTCTAAGAATTTATATTGTATTGGCAGGATGAGGAATATATAATATGGACACTCTATTGTTATTTGCTTGCATTTTGTTTTCTTTCTCAGTTTTTCTTTTTCTTCCTTCTTGATCTGATTTTTCTTGTGCAGAAAGATAACAGTATAAATATGTATACATATATTGGATTTAACTCATATTTTAACATATTTAGCATGTATTGGACTACCTTCCAGCTAGGGGAAGGGGTGGGGAGGAGAGGAAAATTTGGGACAAAAGGTTTTGCAAGGGTCAATGTTGAAAAAACTACCCATACATATGCTTTGTAAATAAAAAGCTTTAAACAATCTTTAAAAAAGAGAAAATTCCTGGTCCTGAAGTCCGTAACCTATCCTTCAGATCCTTGACTTTGGCCAGTTCTCTCCTAATAGATGTAAACCAGCTAGAAGGACTGGATGGTCCTCTCCTAACAGTGAAATTGAATTTCTTATTATAAATCAAATAGCTGTTGGTTCCATATTCAGCCACCAGTCCCATTTCACTTAGTCCTTCTTGCAAAGAATTGGGTTCTGGGCAAATATAATGCAACTCCTAAACCAAGGCATCCCTTAGACCTTGTAATGGAAGATCAAATCATCAGAACACTGTAGGGTCATAGGAGGCCCTTGTCTCCCAAAAACCCATTGCAAAAATAATTGCAATTATTTGGCCCCCAAAGCTATAAACTTGCTTTTCACCTAAGCACCAGCTCCCTAAGACAAATGTCAACATAGCAGACTGTTTGCTAATTTTAGACTGCTTGCAGACTGTCTTGCAGATATTTCATTCACACTCAGTACAGGAGGGACTTTGGCATCTGTCTATATCAAAGTCAGGAATGAAAAATACTGACCACTGGCCCCTTAGGAGCCTAAGCTCTAACCTAAACCTGTCTAGGAAATAGACATCATATTTTTATTAATCAAAACATACTTGTGAGTCATATGTCAATCATAATTAATCAATTCAATTCCATTCAACTACTGCCTCTTACAATTTTTACTTTCCTTAAAAGCCCAGAAGGCTTTTTCCTGATATTTCAGTGCTTCCTGAAATGATCTTGTATTTATTTTGTTATCCAGTCACATTGACCTTCTTGTTGTTCCATGAATATGATGTCCCATCCCCCAACTTCAAGCATTTCTAATGGCTGTCTCCATGTCCACAATTCTTTCCTTATTCATCTCTACTTTCTGGTTTCCTGGATTCCTTCAAGGTTCAGCTAAAATCCTAGCTTCTGCAAGAAATTTTCCCCAGTTCTTCTTAGTCTTAGTGCCTTCCCTTTAAACCTAACACCAATTTATCAGCATAAATTTTTTTCATCTTGTCTATATGTAGTTGATTGCATATTGTGTCTGCCCATTAGATTGTAGGCTCCTTGAGAACAGGGTCTATCTTTAGCTTTGCTTTTCATTCCCAGACTTTAGTATAGTTCCAAACAATATAACAAATGCTTGTTGATTAACTGGCTATAATTTTTAGTCTCATTCTGTTTGCCCTCAAAGGGCAGAATTAAGACATTGGATAGAAGCTATAAAGACCTCAATTTAGGCTAAATGTCAGGACAAACCTGGTCCCAGTATGGAATGGGATACCTTGGAATGGCTTGGAATCCCCTAGCCAGACTTTAAGAAAAGAATGAATGCAGGAATCCCACTTCTCAGGGATATTATAAAAGATTCTTGCCCATATTTTGTCTGGACTGGTTGGCCCTGGTTTCTTGTGAATTTCATCTAGGCAGCCATGCTCCCAAAGAAATCTTTCTTGTGGCAGATTTTAACTCTATTTTATTTTCTATTTTTTAAAAAATTTCAGCCTGTATCCTGAATGAAGCAATATATAGAAGCATGTCCTGAAGTTCATGTAACTTTCTTACTAATGGGACCAAATCATAGCTTTCTAGTTAAATATCCAGATAACTGGTCTTCAGAGTTCCATCTCTCCCTGTTCAAGAAGACAAATAAAAAATAATGAACATTGTAGAAATGAAATGAATTGAACCTGACCTGACCTTCTTCCTTTTTTTATTAATTTTATAATTATAAAATTTTTTTGACAGTATATATGCATAACTTTTAAAATAACATTATCCCTTGTATTCATTTTTCCAAAATTTCCCCTCCCTCCCTCTATTCCTTCCCCTTGATGACAGGCAATCCAATTAATTTGCCTTTCTCTGATCAATAGTGATATTTTGGAAATGAGGCCTTTATCAGAACCTTTAACTGTAAAAATATTTTCCCAATTTGTTACTTCCCTTCTAATTCTGTTTGCATTAGTTTTGTTTGTACAAAAGCTTTTTAATTTGATGTAATCAAAGTCTTCTATTTTGTGATCAATAATGATCTCTAGTTCTCCTTTGCTGACCTTCTTCCTAAGGCAGGAATCTCCTCCATAATCTCCCTGACCATGTTTCTAGAGAGGGCAGCTCATTATTTATCAAATAAGTTTGCTTAATTTATTTATTATGAAGAAAGCCAGCTCTAATTGTTCATTTTTCTGTGTATAGAAGAGAGAAAATATGTTAAAGACATGTTCCATATCTTCTACTTTTCTTCTTCCCTCCCTTCCCCACTATGGTGGTGGTGAGGAGAAAAACCCTTCTAATAAAGAAATATGATATAAAGTAGTATATACTAGGGGAAAAGTAGATGGTAAAAGTGATGATTATGGAGAATTTGAAAAAATAAAGGAAATAGAGGAAGCTATGTTCTTATTTTTGGAGGGGGAGACTACTTTTAACTTGGACTGGGGATTGAGAGAGTCTTCATGGAGTAGCTGGTACCTAAAAAGAAAGGGAAAGGTTTTCTTTAAATGGACAGGAATGAAAGGCTGAATATATTCCAAACATGGAAGACTTTGTGGGTAAAGATATGGAGATGGGAGAGAGCAGGATGAATAGGAGAGAATAGTCTGGATAGCTTTATCTCTTCCATTGCAAAGAATCTAGGATTCTAAGATTTCAGAATTCTAAGAGTATAGGAGTCTTAGACTATAGGATTCTATGGCTCTAGAAATCAAAGTTTATAGTTTTATAATTTTATATTTTTGGTTTTCTTATTTTAAGGTTCTAGAATAGTTTATGTTAGTTTCTAGGATTCTAAGACTCTAGAATTCTAACATTATAGGATTTTTAGTTCTAGGATCCTATACTTCTAGAATCCTAAGGCACTAAGATTCTGATGATCAAGAACTAAAAAGTTATAGGATCATTGGGTTCTATAGTTATGGAATTCTATGTTTGTGATATTTCTAAACTTGGGGATTGTAAGGATCTAGAATACCAAGATTCTAGGATTAAAAGGAGATTGTGAGCTTCTATAGCTCTAGAATCCAGTAATTCCAGAAGCCTACATTTTCAGGATTCCAGGGTGGTAGAATTTTAAGATTCCATGATTGTAAGGTTCTATTGTTGTAAGATCAGGGGTTTATTTTCAGGTTTTGCATTCTTTTTTTGTAGGAACATTTCTGCTTAATTCTGCATTCGGTTTGTATTTTTACATGCTCAGGGATCAAAGGATCAGGCAGCCCAGCAGTGTTTATTTTAAGCTGAATGACACCAATTTGTTCAGCTGTCTTCGCTAGACCACCATAAGAGGGGGTAGGGAAAGAAATGATATTACTATGAGCGATTTTCAAGAACCTTCGATGTTGTCTTCACAAGCTTGGGCTGGCTCCAGGAAACTGTGAGAATCAGGCCATCAGCTTTGCCATCAGTATTCTTGATACGTAGCCCATCACACGTTGCTATGTTCTGTGGGATGGCTTTGGAATTAACAGCTGTGCATCTCCCTGGGAGTTGGGCTTTGATGTTGGGAAAAGTGTCCCTTTCCTTTGGGGATGGAGAGATCATCAGGCTCCTCTGTAAGTACCCTGCAGGTTTATAAGCTCTCCTGGGGAGCTCAGTAAAGGCATTAAAATTTTTTCCAATGCCAAGCAGATACACGCTTCACTTTCATAAAAGGCTGTAATAAGCAACAAGCAACTGAAGTTGGTGGGGGTGTTGGTGGAGGGAGTGCAGATAGGAGAGTGAATAAATTAGATCAAAATATAATTCAGAGGTAAAGCAGGGAGGTGGAACTGCCAAAAAATGGAATTACCTTGTCTGAGATTGCCTGTTCAAGGTGACAGTGAGATGTTCCTGTCCCTGGGAATGGACATTCCCTTGGAATCGCAACAACTCCGGAACTAAAGGGGGTCTTTGAGAGAATAGGAACAGAGAACTAGAAATGAAAGATGCCTCAGTTCTTCAGACCCATCTCCTCCTGAGACCCAGAGAAGTTAAGTGAGTTAGTGGTAGTCATTCAAGTGGAGCATAAGCTCTTTAAGGGCATAGATTGTTTTTTCACTTTTATCTTTATGTCTGTCCCTAGCACCTAGGACAGGACTATATAAGTTGTAAGTTTTAATAAATGTTTATTGAATTGTTGAATTAAAACAGAAAAGTCCAGGTCTCCTGACTTCCCCTTCTACCCTCTTTCTATCATATCTCACTGCCATTTTTGTAGGAACAACAAAGAGAATCATTTCTCTGTCTAATGGTAGCATTCAAGGATCGGAGACTGAGGCAGAACAGATGAGTCAAGAACATCCTCAGGAAGACATAAGTTTGAATCCTGCATAGGACACTTGCTAGCTGTATCATCCTGGGCAAGTCAGTTAACCTATCTCAGTCTCAGTTTTCTCATCAGTAAAATTGGGACAATAATAGCATGAGTCTCAGAGAGTTGTGATAATGTTAAATATTTTTCAAACCTTAATGATTCATATTTGCTAGCTTTTTAAAAATTAAGAGCCTTATTCTATGTCACTCCCATAAGCCTCCCCATATAAGATTGAGTACCTAGAATGAAGTAGACCTTAGGAGGCTTTTCTTTAAAAAGTCAGGGAAAGCCCTAGTTCTTATAATTTACTCTTATGGATTTGTTGTACAGAAATTTCTCTGGTGATGCCAGAGGTTGTTTTTTATATATAGCTTTTTATTTACAAGATATATGCATGGGTAATTTTTCAGCATTGACAATTGCAAAACCTTTTGTTCCAAAATTTCCCCTCTTTCCCCCCACCCCTTCCCCCAGATGGCAGGTTGACCAATATATGTTAAATATATTAAAGTATAAGTTAAATACAATATATGTATACACGTCCAAACAGTTATTTTGCTGTTCAAAAAGATTCGGACTTTGAAACAGTGTACAATTAGTCTGTGAAGGAAATCCAAAATGCATGCGGACAAAAATAGAGGGATTGGGAATTCTATGTAGTGGTTCTTAGTCATCTCCCAGAATTCCTTTCATGGGTGTAGGTGGTTAAATTCATTACTGCTCTTTTGGAACTGATTTGGTTCATTTCATTGTTGAAGAGGGCCATGTCCATCAGAATTGAGCATCATATATAGTATTGTTGTCAAAGTATATAACGATCTCCTGGTTCTGCTCATTTCACTCAGCATCAGTTTATGTAAGTCTCTTCAGGCCTTTTTGAAATCATCCTGTTGGTCATTTAATATTCCATAATATTCATATACCACAAGCTATTCAGCCATTCTCCAACTGATGGGCATCCGCTCAGTTTCCAGTTTCTGGCCACTACAAAGAGGGCTGCCACAACATTCTTGCACATACAGGTCCCTTTCCCATCTTTAAAATCTCTTTGGGAAATAAGCACAGTAGTAATGCTGCTGATGAAAGGGTATGCACAGTTTGACAATTTTTTGAGCATAGTTCCAAATCATTCTCCAGAATGGCTGGATGTATTCATGATGCCAGAGGTTCTTAACCTTTTCTGTGTCCTACACAATCTCTTAATGTCTATGAATCCCTTCTTGGAATAATGGTTTTAAATGCATAAAATAATATACTTAGAATTATAAGGGAAAACAATTATATTTAAGTACAGTTATTTTTTCCCCCTCCAAATTCATGGCTTTTAGTTTAAAACTTCATGCTCTAAATCCTTCCTGAAGGTTTTAAAAACTCATTCATTCATCTATTTATTTAGCTTTATCTTTCTACTTATTTATTTATCTACTCTTTATTGAGAAGAGTAGGACAAATGACAGAAAGTAATGGGCAGAAAGAAATAGGGAAAAATGCTCTGTGACACTAATCTTGTTTAGTACATGATAAATACTTAGATAAGGTTTCTTAGCTGAAAGAATACGGTCTAGTACATAGTGGGTGCTTACAGAATGATTATTGATTAATTGGTTGATGAGAGAGTGGAATGGAAAGGCAGCTGCAGTGGAAATGCTAGTTATGGTTGTGGACATAAGCCAGACATTTGTATATATTTTATATAGAATGATTAGATCATAGATTTAGAGCTAAAAGTAATATTAAAAGGTATTGAATCAAACCCCTTCATTTTACAGATGAGGAAACTGAGGCAGAGAAGTGACATACATTGCCTAAGGTAATTAGTAAATATCTAAGGGAGGATTGGAACTTAGGTCTTCCTCACACCCATTTTAGTTCTCTATCTACCATGCCCTACAGCTTCTTGTGTAAATATATATATATATATATATGTAATTTATGTATATAAATATATATAGTTTATGTATATATATATATATATACATAAAATATATATATCTACACACACACACACATATATATAAAGAAATATATATATTATGTATGTATATGTGTGTATGAATGGGATATAAGCCTTCTAGAGCAGGAACTATTTCCCTTTCTATACATCCAAAAATTAGCGTACATAGTAGATATTTAGCAAATGCTTGTTATGTTGGATCTGTGTATTATTGGTTTTGTCTCCCTGCAGAATGTAAGCCTCTTTAGGGCAGGGCCTGTTTCCTTCCTATCTTTGTATCCTCAGCATCTAGCAAAGTGCCTGGTATCTAGTAGGTGTTTAATAAATATTGATTGATTGATGGTACCGCATTATTTAGCCACCGTTGCAAAGGGCTCCTGGTCACTTCCAAGGCAAGGGTTGGAAAAGATCATCAGTGGCTTTTTCTCCATTTGGTACCAGTCTCATGCAAGTGACTGGATCTCCCTTCCATCTCTGTTTCCTACTTTCTTCCCTCCCCCCATGGGCATGTTTGGCCACCCCAAACTCCTGGGGCTGTGCACCAGAGATCGGGAAATGTCTCCATGCATCTGAGGCCCCAGGACCGGCTGCTTTCATGTCTTCATCTCATGTGTCCTTTTGATGGCAGAGATTGAGTTGCTCTGACCACTAGAAAGCCTCTTGTTCAATGGCTTGATTCAATTTAACAGGAGAGAGAAGAGGAGGGCAAGAAGGGAGGGAGCATTTCCTCGTGAAGGAGATAGACGGGGCTTGAGTTGACTTTTTGGTTTGGTAATGAAGCAAATATTTGAGCTGTTAAAACATTAAAGCCTCCTGATATTTCTATGATGCATAAGGGGTGACCTTAATTGAGAGGGTAACAAGTGTACGCTGAGTTAAAATTCAGGTTGAAGGTTTGAAATCACTGGGCTCCTCCTCTCACCATTTCCACAGAGTAGCAGTGTGGAGGAGTGCTGAATTTGGCAGCAGGAAATTAGTTCAAATCTTGCTTCAGACACTCACTAGGTGTGTCATCCTAAGCAAATCACATAAACTCTCTGGTTCTCAGTTTCTTCCTTGATAAAATGGGGATAATAAAAGCACCTATCTCCCATGGTTGTTGTGAGACTCGAATGA
The DNA here is from genome assembly GCF_048593235.1 of Sminthopsis crassicaudata. Taxonomy (NCBI): domain Eukaryota; kingdom Metazoa; phylum Chordata; class Mammalia; order Dasyuromorphia; family Dasyuridae; genus Sminthopsis; species Sminthopsis crassicaudata. The sequence continues at coordinate 29,043,013 of NC_133617.1, read as the reverse complement.
GATAATAATTATAAGGCTCTTAACAGTGATTGGTACACAGTAGGCACTTTGTAAATGTTAGATATAATAATGATGAATTCTTACACTAGAATTTAAGCTTCTTGAGGACAGAGACTATTTTAGTTTTGCCTCTGTTTCCTTCTCCACCTAAACTGGCCTTCTCTGTGCTCATTGAACACATCCTTTCATCTCTCATCTCCATACCTTTGCCCTAGCCCGTGTCCATACTTGGAATGTGTTCCTCTCTGCCTTCAATTTCATAGAATCATTCTCTCCCTTCAGGACACAGCTTATGCTCCATCTTTTGTATGAAGCCTTTTCCTTACTCTTCCAAGCACTGGTACCTTTCCAAAATCTGATCTTTCTTGATCTAAGATACATCCCAACTCTGACATTCCACATTCTAAGACCCCTTCCAGTTCCAATTCTCCATGATCTAAGATACATCCCAACTCTAATTTTCCATATTTTAAGGCCCCTTCCAGTTCCGACCTTTCATGATCTAAGATACATCCCAACTTGGATTTTCCATGTTCTCAGATCCCTCCCAGTTCTGACCTTCTATAATCTAAGAACCCTCCTAGCTCTGACATTCTATGCTCTAAAGTTCTTCTCAGATTTAACATTCTGTATTCTAAAGTACCTCTAAATGCTGACTTTCTCTTCTCTAAGGGCCTTCTTAGGTCTTTAAACTTTTTTTAATTCTTCAGCACCAAAAAGGAAATATTTTCCTTATATAGCAGAACCTGAAAGAGGATTTTATATGAAACTGGGAATCTCCTTTTCTCCCACTTGCTTTTTAAAGAAGGTAATGTCACAATTCCACATGTTACTTTTAAAATAGTCCTTCCTGTTCTGTACTTCCTTCTCTTTCCTTCTGTGCACTTAAAAATGTTTTAATGACTCTATTTTGGGGAGTATCATTATTTCTAATCCTTCTTTCATTCAACCCCTGCCCCTAATTTAAAACCCAGAGAGGCAGAGAAAACTCTTTGAACAGATAAATGTAGCTAAGCAAAAGGTATCTATTTAGTGGCCTTGTCTAGAAATGTGTGGCTCATTCTGCATCTTGAGCAGATCATCTTTTTCTCAGGAGGTGGGCAGCCTGCTTCATTGTGAATCCTCTGGAATCATGGCTGGGACTGAGTTCATGAATTTTCCAAAGTTGCTTTTCTTTGTAATGCCCTTGTCCTTATATAGCTTATTTTCCTAATTCGGTTCTTCTCCCTCAGCCTTAGATCCTGCTACCCAGGATTTTCTGAAATAGTCTTTCATATTTTTTAATGGAACAAATGTATTTCATTAAATTTATATACCCAAATTTGTTCAGCAATTCTCCATTTGTTGGCTATCCCAGTTCTGATGTTCTGTTCTAAAATTTCCCCAAAGCTTTGACATTCAATAGTCTAAGGCCCCTCTCAGCTTTGACATTTCCTGTTCTAAAGTTAAAATCTCCTGTTCTAACTTGTTCCCTTCCAGCCCTGACATTCACTAAAACTCCACCACTTCTGGTGGCACCCCCTCCACTTCACACATTCCCTGTTCTAAGGCCCCCCCACTTCTGATATTCCCTGTTCTAAGCTCCCCATTTTGGACATTCCCTGTTCTAAAACTTCTCCCAGTCCTGACACTTGATGTTTTTAATTCCCTTTCAGCCTTGACATTCTGATTTCTAATATTCTGTGCTCCAATATCTCTTGTAGCTTTCTGACACTGTGACTCATAGTACAAAGCAGCTCTTCAGAGCCTAAACACTATTTCAAAGTAGGAGTCTATTCAGCTTGTGAATTTCCCCAACATTAAGCGGTATACACTATTTTTCCTGATAAAAATCAGTGATTTGTGAATACCAAATCCAGGCGTGGACAGGTTATATGACAATTAATTAAATCAGTAAATAAGTTATTAGAATACAAATCCCATTAACAGGAGAGAAATGGAAGATTAAATCTTTTAGCAATGAACTTAAAAATTAATGGGAGCAATCTTTTGAGGAAGGCCTTCTTTTCATCTCTTCAACAAGAATAATAGTTTGGTTAGAGAGAATGCCACCAGAAGAGAATAAATTAAGTCTTTAACTCTCTGAGGGTAGAAAATACATTTTTAAAGAAGCTTTTCATTTAGTGGAGCTGCTGTTTCTAGCCAATTGCATCCAGATGCCCATGTCTTCAGGAGTCTCTCAATGGGATGCTTTCTTCTCTGGTCTAATTTGTGATCCTGATTCTGGTATCTGTGTATGCAGAGTGGCAGATGAGGGATGAGAGCCCCTCCCTCCATTCTCATTGACAATGAAAGACTAGACTCTGGAGATGGGAAATGCTTTTCATCTTGCCAGAGAGAAGGGACACTGGGCTGGCTGGCAGCATCCTAGATGAATATGTATCAGGACCTAAGCCTAATTAAAAATGATAATAATCATTCATGTGGTCCTTTATGGCTTACCAAAGGCTTTATGTATATTATCTCATTGAATAATAATAACAGCTGTTTTTAATAGCACTTTAAAGTTTAAAAAGTACTTTATACATATTATCTTCTTCAAGACTCTCAGAGCATTTAGAATAGACAATGGCCAGATCCCGGGCCTCGGTGTCAGGAAGATCTTTGTGCCACAGACACTTATTAGCTCTGAACTCTGGGTAAATCATTTAGTATCTCTCTGATTTTTCTCCTCTGTAATAAAAATAGCAAGAATTTAAAGAGTGTTTTGAAGGTTCAAACAAATTTTACAAATGTTATCTTTTTTGTTCTTCACCACAACCCTGGGAGGGAGGTGCTATGATGATCCCCATTTTACAGATACAAAAACCGTGACTAAAATCATGTCCAGAGTCACATAGTTATTAAATTTCTGAGGTAGGATTTGAACTCAGGTTTTCCAGACTCCAACTCCAGTGCTCTGACTACAGCACCATCCAACTGTAGGATAGAGGCTTGGACTCAAAGGCTTCTAAAAGGACAAAATGGAAAAAAAAAAAAAGAACACAAAGGAAAACTTAGAAGGAAGCACTGAAAAGCTGAGTAGCTTTGAAAACAATGTGTAGGTAAAACAAAACAACAACAGTGTGTAATAAATGTGTAATTTTATTTAAAAAAAGGAAACAGTGAAAAGGACATTTATGGTTTTATATTGAATCCTCACTTTATATTCTATTGGATACATAGAAATATCCTTTTTTCTTCATTTTGCATTTAAATTTAAAATGAATACAGAAAATATCAAATGAAATAATATTTTAAAGCATTTTGTAAACCTTAAAATGTTATATAAATTCTGGTTAGTAATATTGTTATGACAGAAGGAAATCATCTAAAAGAGTTAAGTGAACCACCCAGAGTGACAGTGTCTGAAGTGGGATTTGAACTCAGTTCCATCATTCTAATTCTAAAATTTACAGTTCTCATGAAGAAGGTGTTATAAATACATAGCATGGAATCCTTTGATCATAGGTGTAAAATTGGAAGGGACCTTGAGGGATTATCTAAATCCAATCCTTCCTTTTACAGATTAGGAAAACTGAGGTTCAGATTGGTAAAGTAATTAGCCTGAGATTAGTGGTGTTCTTTCCACTGCAGATGAGGAAACCAAGAGTTAGGGAACCCTTGCTGATGAAGATTTAGAGTCTCAGGACTTGGATTCAAATCCTGTCCCCCTCTATTTATCAGCTACGTGACCATGGGCGAGTCATGGACCTTATTGCCCTCATTTGTAGAATCAAGATTTCGAATTATATGATCTCTAAGATCTTTATGGTCATGAATATCAGAGGTGGGTCTTAATCCCAGATCTGCTTTGAAGTCCATTGCTCTTTCTAACATACTACCAAGGCAATGTCATTGCTGCCCTCATGAAGCATTTGTTTAAAGGACCCTGCTAGACAAATACCATTTTAAAAACAAATTAGGATCCAGGATTGTCTTTCTAGGGGGAACAGTGTTACAGATGTAGAACTGGGAATGATCTTGGAGGATATCTATTCAAATCCCCCTTCCTCATTTTACAGATGAGAAAATTGAGACCAAAAAAGGATAGGAAATGGGAGGAATCATATTTGAAACCAAGTCCTCTAGTTCCAAGTCTAACATTTTATGACTTTTCTATTTTCTTTCCAATCTAAAAGTACCTTTCGAGTTAATTTTCCTTTTGACATTGATGATAGACACAAGACAGTGAAAAAAGAAAAGGAAAACATACCGATTTCATTGCCAGTTCTGACCTGGGACTTGGATCCTATCACTACTCAATGCGGCTAAGTAGAGATGTAACTAGGACAGAGCCATTGAGTCTCTGTCCCAGGGTGCTGGAATTTAGAAGTTAGTGACAGTATTTGCATGACAGTATTTGCATTCCTTTCTCAGGTAGAAACAGCTGAGCTTCTCATCTATTTAGCAAGAATAATTCATTAAACCCTGAAGCTACCAGATGGATCTTTTTCTCTCATGGGGCAGCCACACTGTAGATTGGTAAGTCCATAGGTGAGTTCAACTCAGCCCCCTCCTCCAGCAGGAGCCGCTTCAGCATTGGTCTTTTTTGGGGGGCTCTTCGTTCATAGGAGCCAGTGGCTCAGGGTCTATATTTTCCATCATGTGACAGTGCCTTTCTTCTCCTTTTCTAAGGCCTATCTCTAAAACTCCTCATCTCATGAAAGTTTTATTTATCTTTAACACAATTGATTTCAGGACAACTTTCATACCTGTGGCTTCAGTCATCCAAATGGCCAATTACAACTCTTGCAACTAAGTGAGAGGGCTTGGAAAAACTCAGCTAAGAAGCCCAAGAAATATGGAGAGTTCTCTGTCTTACACAGGGCTAGTGCTAGATAGGCAGTATTTCGCAAAAACCAACCAACCAACCAAACAAACAAAGCTCTTGGGTTTTCTAAAATAACATCACAGATTTTCAGAATCAGAATTTCCTGATGATCAGGAAGTGGGATGTCTATCTCCTAATTGTTCAGGACATTTTATATTTTTGATCAATCAATTAATAAACATTTATGAAGCACCTACTTTGTGTCAGACGCTCTGCTAAGTTAGCAGTGGGGAATACACATATAAAATGAAATGAACGGTTGGTGGAACCTGGTCCAACCGTTCTGGGGAAAAAATTGGAACTATAACTCCAAAGCTATTAAATTGAGCATATTCTTTGACGTGGTGGTGCTATTATTGGGTCTCTACCCCAAAGTGATCAAAGAAAGAGAGAAAGGACCCATATGTACATAAATATTTGATAACAACTCTTTTTATGATGGCAAAAAATTGAAAACTGAAGGGCTACTCATTAATTGGGAAATGATTGAACAAGTTAAGTATGTGAATGTGATGGAGAGCTATTGTGCTGTAAGAAATAATGAAGGAGATGGCTTCAGAAAAAACCTGAGAAGACTTATTATGAACTTATTCAAAGTGAGCAGAAAAAACTAGAACATTGTATACAATAACAACAGTAGTGCAAAGATGATCAGCTTTGAGAAACTTAGAAACTTTGATCAACACAATGACCAACAACAGTTCCAAAGGACACACAATGAAAAATCTATCCACCTCCAGATAGGGAATTGATGAACTCAGAAGGAAGATTCGATTATATTTTTTGTCTTGTATTTCTTTTTCTTTATGACTAATGCAGAAATTCGTTTTGCATGACTACACATATTTGATGAATTTAATTTTTCTTACCTTCTCAATGGATAGGGGATTTTTTACAAATGAAAGTAAAATAAAATTAAATAAAGAAATCAAACCTCCCTTTCCCTTTTCATTTCCCTTTTAGCTTCTCTCTCTGTTTCTCTCTCTCTCTCTTTGTATCTCTCTCTCCTCCCCTCTCTCTCTTTGTCTCTGTCTCTCTCTGTCTCTCTGCTTCTCTCTCTGTCTCTGTCTCTCTCTGTGTCTTTCTCCTTCTCTCTCTCTCTCTCTCTCTCTCTCTCTCTCTCTCTCTCTCTCTCTCTCTCTCTCTCTCTCTCTCTCTCTCTCTCTCTCTCTCTCCTCTTCTGTCTCTGTCTCCCTCCCTCTCTCCCTTTCCCTCCCTCTTTCTCTCTCTCTACCTCCCTTCTTTGCTCCCTCCTCAAATACCCAAATGAATTTGTGACTTTATTAATTTGGAAATTCACTCAGTGATGCAGTGATACCTACTCAACTCTTGCCTATGTTTTCCCCTAAATTCATGAAGAATGCCTTTCCTCCTTTTACTCTTATATAATGAGGATGCCAGTAGCTCCCTTTGCCTATCCACTTATCATCCCTTGCTCTCAATACTTACTAACCTATTTTCTCTCCCAGTCATAGAATTCACTTATGACACTTTAATTTCTGCTCTTTTTTAGACTTCTTCATTGAGTTATATGTTGCAGCCCACTTACACTTACCATGGGTCTCTCCATTGTCCTCTACTTGATAATATATTTTTAATTCTTTGGAAATGGCTGCCTTCCACATGTTTCTGTCAAATAGTCAACATTAAAAAGATGGACCTTTGCTTTTGTGATATTCTTAGGTTTGTTTTAAAGATTCCATCATTTCCCAAAGGCAAATTAGACAGGTCTCTTTCTCTGGTTCAATTTTGGGACCAATTCCCATTTGTATTATCTGACATCCTTTCCATTTGATCTTCTTTGAAGTCCAACCTATAATCATCATCATCATCATCATCATCATCATCATCCTTAGCCTCCTCCCCCTCCTTCTCATGAACTACAGTGATAATTATGACATTCCCAGAGCAAGTTGGCTGTTGGGTAGTTTTCTTCTCACCAAAGTCCTCTGTGTATTACAGTTTGGCTTCTTCATGAAACCATTTGTCTTCCCTCCTCCCTGATCTAGCTGTTACTTACATCGGTAAAAGGTGTCCTTGTGGAACGATTATGAGATGCACAAGGAAATGGCTTGGTCTCCCTTTGAAGTGAAATCTTTATAAGAAAAAAAAAAGACACAAAGAACCCCCCAGTGAATTCTCTGTAATGAAATTAGTTTTCTAAAACAGATGTGGAAGCTAATTTGTACATTGCTGTCAGCTGGAATGAATTACCTTGCTAGCCTAGTTGAGAATTTACCACATTACACCTAGAATTGCATCCCTGAATCAAGAATAATAAGAATAATAAGTGATGGGCATGGCCACTTTAAAATTTGTAAGTACTTTAAGAGGGAGAAAGAAGAATGGAATAAGTATTTATATAGCACCTCTCTGTGCTAGGCATTATGCTAAGAACTTTATATTTCTCACAGAAATCTCACAACAAGCCTATAAATAATATAGCAAATATTATCAGTAATTATGCTGCTAATTATCATCTAGTCTGTACAGTGGTTAGAGCACAAAACCTGGAGTCAAGATGGTTTGAGTTCAAATCCAGCCTTACTGGTTATGTGGTCCTTAGCAAGTCACTTAAACCTCTATCTGACTCAGTTTCTTCATCTATAAAATGGAGATAATTATAGCACTCTTATCTTCCAGAGTTATTGTGAGGATGAAATGAGATATTTGTAAAGTGCTTTGCCAACCTTGAAGTGCTACACACACACACACACACACACACACACACACACACACACACACACACACATATATATGCTAGTGATTATTAATCATTATCTCTGTTTTATACATGAGACCTTATTTAATATGACTAACTCCTGATCACAAAGCTAGTGAGTATTGGAGGTGGGACTTTTTTGTTGTCAAGTCCAACACTTTATCCTCTTGGTGACAGACCATGATGCCAGTCTTACTTCAGGTATTTCTTCCCCCAAACCCCCAAGTTCTGGGCAAGAAATCTGTCTCTTGAGCAAGACACTCACCTCTCTGAGCTTCAGTTCCTAGGGCAGCAGAGTAGAAAGAGCATTGGACTTGTAGTCAATGGATCTGGGTTTGAATTCCATCTTTGTTGGGGAAGTCTCTTTGCTTTTCTTTTTTTCTTTTTTTTTTTTTTTTGGTACCCCAGATAGGACTCAAATCTTTGCTTTTCTGGATCTTGGTTTTCTCATTTGCAAAATGAAGCAGTTGGATTAAATTGGGGTGTTAGGCTCTTACTAAGTGCTAAATTGGTACTTAACAATTCTCTAGCTCAGAGTTCACACCTTTAGTTCAAACAAGCAATTTCATTGGTTGAAGTAAATTTCCCACAAGCCCCTGGAGTAAACCCAAGCCCATTCTCTGGGAGGATAAAAGGAGAAGTTAGAGTCTGGAAAGTCAGTTCTGGATTGGGTCAAGGAGAAGATGTCCCGTGGATTTGCAAGTCCAGCAATCCCATACTTTTGGAGGAGAAGAAGAGGACAGAGAAAAAGATTCACAGAGAAAAGAAACCTCCTCCCAGAGAAGGATTACAATTGAGAGACAACAGGACCTTTACATTGGGGCTTCTCAAACTTTTTCAATCAAGACCCCTTTTCATCTGAGAAATTTTATGCAACCTAAGATATAGAGGCATATAAAATAGGTACATAAATCAAACATCTATTGATAATAAATCATAATTTCATGACTCCACATTCAGTTACGTGATCCCACAGTTTAAGAAGCTTTGAACTAAATGATGTCTGAGATTCTCTCCATCTCCAAGTACTATACTCTATAAAGTTTATACTGATGTTTCTCCTTTAATCATCTTCCTTAGAGTATCACTATGAGGAAAGAACTTTCTAACTCGTTACTGAGATGTAGGCATGCTCAGAAGGCAGCCAGGTATTGATGGAAAGAGGTCAGAGCTTGAGATCATGAGACTGGTTTCAGTCTGTTCTCTATCACCCACTCACTATGTTGGGCAAACCACACCATTTTTTTGGGCTCAGTTGAAGAGATTTGACTAGATGGTCTCTAAGATCTCTGCAAAATTTAACTATGTACCTTTTAAGATCTCTTCTACCTTTAGAATACTACATAGAAAAATTCTATCTTCTAACATTGTATGTTCTTAATATCCTTCCAGCTCAAAGAAAAAAGTAAAAAAAAATGATAGAAAAGATAGTGTATGAGGAACAAAGGACCTTAAAACAAAGAATGTTAGTTTTAGAAGAACCCTTTTATGTTCAATTTTTTTTCAAACTGGGGGCACACTCTCCTATAAATACAAATCAAGTCCAGGGGAAAATGGGGTAAAGCTTAGAGCAAATGTGGCAAAAGTAATACTCTCAGATCCTGGAAGAACTTTGCTAGAATTCTTTCTCTCCCATTCAACCTTCCCACAGCCCTTTCCCTAGACATCAAGTAATCCAATATGTGTTAAACATGTGGAATTCTTCTATCCATATTTCCATAGTTATCATGCTACACAAGAAAAATCAGATCAAAAAGGAAAAAAATGAGAAAGAAAACAAAAGCAAACAAACAACATCAAAAAGATAAAAGTACTATGTTGTGATCCACACTCATTCCCCACAGTCCCTGCTCTGGATGTGATGGCTCTCTCCATCACAAGTCTATTGGAATTTGCCTGAATCACCTCAATGTTGAAAAGAGCCATGCCATCAGTATCGATCATCACATAATCTTGTTGTCACTATGTACTATGTTCTCTTGGTTCTACTTACTTCACTTAGCATTGTTTCACGTAAGTCTCTTCAGGTCTTTCTAAAATCATCCTGGTGATTGTTTCTTATAAAACAATAATATTTCATTATATTCATATACCATAACTTATTCAGCCATTCCCCAGTTGATGGGTGGATATCCACTCAGTTTCCAATTCCTTGCCACCACAAAAAGGGCTTCTATAAACATTTTTGTACATGTAGATCCTTTTCCCCTTTTTATGATCTCTTTGGTATTTTCCCCTTTTTATGATCTCTTTGGTACCTAATAGAGATATCACTGGATCAATTGCTCTCCAGAATGATTGGATCAGTTCACAACTCCACCAATAATGTATCAGTATCCTCATTTTCCCACATCCCTTCTAACATTTATCATTATCTTTTCCTGTCATCTTAGCCCGTTTGAGAGGTAGTGGTACCTCAGAGTTGTCTTAATTTACATTTCTCTGATCAAATAGGAAAAACAGAGATAAAGTGATACAGATAGTAAATATCTGAAGCAGGACTTGAGGCTAGGTCTTTTCGACTACAGATCTAGTGCCTTTGGGGTAACTTGGTAGAGATGGGCTTACATGAGAAAGACCTAAGTTCAAATCCAGTGTCAGATATTGACTGATTGTGTGTCATTTAATCTCAGCCTCAGTTTCCTCAATGATAAAATAGGAACAATAATAGCATCTACCTTCTAGGGTTGTTGTGAGGATCAAATCAAGTGATATTTATAAAGTGCTTAGGATAATACCTAGCATATAACAGGCACCTAATAAATGCTTGTTACCCTTCCCACAGGATCAGTGGATGGATTGCTAGGTACAGAGTCAAGAAGGGAGTTGAAGTTAGGAAGTTGAAATCTGACTTTAGATACTTATCAGCTGTGTGAATCTGGGTAAATCACTTATCACATTTGCCTCAATTTCCTCAAATATAAAATGAATTAGAGAAGGAAGTAATAAACCATTTTAATATTTTTGCTAAGAAAATCCCAAATGGGATTATGAAGAGTGGACATGATTGAAATGACTTAATAACTCCTTTCCTTTTCTTCCCTTCCCTATGTAATATAGCCTTCCTGCTTCAAAATCCAGTTTTTTTTTCATGTACTACCTATGTGATCTTGGACAAGTTATTTGCTTTGCTTGTGCCTTGATTTCTTCCTCTCCTAAACGAGGGAGTTGGACTGGATCTCCTTGGTCTATTGTGACTCCAAATCCATAATTATTCTAGGGTCTATCTGAAAGTAGGGTGAAAAGTATAAGATTGAATGATGAATACCAAAGTATCTGCACAATTCTTTCCCCTGGAGAATTAATTTTTAATTAGCCACACATAACTTTAAAATATTCCCCCTTTCATTTTCTAACTTGGAAACTTATTTTTAAATTTACTGGATGATAGAACATATTTTGAACTAAGGAATCAAATGAGTTTCCAGTTGTTACTTAGAATGCTTTAATCCCCAAAAGAGAGAGACAGATTAAAGAATGTGTCAGGTTGTTTTCTTTGAAACTTAATGTTGACAGCCCTCTTTTCACTGAGTTGGCATTCCTTTGCAGGTGCCCAATGAAGAAGGCCTCCCATCCCTCATCACAGTGTTCAGTGTCTCTGGGGATGCTGGAACAGCTCAGGGACCCAAGAGGTTGAAGGATAGAAAAGGAATGTTGGAAGGGAAAAACCAATTAACGAGCCTGCTTTAGAAAGGAAGGGAACTAGGAAGATGCTGAGCCAAGGAAATGGACAAAGGATGTCACCACAAAGGAATCGGCCTTCTTGTTCAAAAAACATAAATAGAGATAACACACTTTTTTTCTCCTTTATCAAAATGGCAAGAAGCCAAGAAGGACCTGCAAGCCTGCTCTGGGACCTGAGGCAAGCTCCCAGTTGGTTTCAGCCTCTGGAAGGTTTTTCTAGCTAAGATAAAATAAAATGTAAGTGAGATGAGATGAGAAGGGGAGGGGGTGGAATTCTCCTACCTAGTGTGGTGTGGGGCGGTAATGTTGCCCAGTGAAAGAGCACTAATTCCTGGACCTGAGTTTATATCCTACCTCTTTCAATGACCACAGAATGATATTGAATAAACCATTTAACTTCCTTGAGCATCATTTTCCTCATATAGCTCCAAGTCTATGATTGTGTGGGCTGGTGGATTTCTAGTCACTACCTCCAAACCATTTTACCTGTTTTCCTTTACTGAGCACTTACTTTGTCCTAGGCACTATGCTAGGATCAGAAACACAAATGCAAGGTATTTCTACTCTCAAAGAGTTTGTAGTTTTTTCCCTTTCCATGCTATCCCTCCTCACTAGTGTTTTGTTTCTGAGTACTCTTCCCTTAACCAGCCATTTCTTCTGTCATCTCTCCTCTCTTCTCCTACCCATTTCTCTTACTATTTCTGTCCTCCTTTCTATCTAACCCCTTCCTTTTCCTTTCTCCTCCTACTTCCGTATAGCCAATTATTTATATTATTCCCTTTTAGAGGCAAAACCGATGAGATTAAACTTCAGACAATGTTCATACTCCTCCTTTCTTTCCCTCTACTGCAACAAGTCTTTTGTCCCTCTACATGTGACCTAATTTATCCCATTTTACCTCCCCATTTCCTCTTCTCCTTGTACAATGCTTTCTCCAACCCTTAATGTCTTTTTCTTTAATGTCATTATGTCAGAGTCAACTTATATCCACACCCTCTGCCTACATATGCCCTCTCTAACTGCCCTAATAAAGTATACAGTTCTTAAGAATTACAAGCATTATTTTCTCATATAGGTATGTAAGTAGTTTAACCTTTAAGTAATATTTTTTCCCCCTTCCTATTTACCTTTCTATGCTTCTTTTGAGTCCTGTGTTTAACTTTATGTTTAGTTCTGGTTTTTTTCAATAGAAATGATTCCACTTCATTAAAAGTCTTTCTCTTTCCCTGAAAGATGATGCTTAATCTCTGGGTAGTTGATTCTTGGTTGTAATCCAAGAACCTTTGTTTTCCAGAATATGGTATTCCAGGCCTCTAGTAGAAATGGTTAAAATCCTGGGTAATCCTGACTGGTTCATTGATACTTGAGGTTTTTTTTTTTTTTTTTTTTGGCAGCCTGCAGTATTTTTTCCTTGAGATTATAGTGCTGAAGTTTTGCAATAATATCTCTTTCAGGAAGTGAATGATGGATTCTTTCAATGACTATTGTGCCTCTGGTTCTAGTATATCAGGACAATTTTCCCTTATGATCTCTTGAAAAATGCTATCCAGACTCCTTTTTTCAGTCATGACCTTTAGATAGTTCAATGATTATTAAGTTATCTCTCCTGGATCTATTTTCCAGGTCAGTTATTTTTCCAATGGGATATTTTATATTTTCTTCCATTTTTTCTTTTTTTTTTTTTTTAAAGTTTGTTTGATAAAGTTTGATTGATAGTCATTAGCTTCCATTTCCCCAATTTAGTTTTTAATGTGTGATTTTCTTCAGTTAACTCTTATGTTTCCTTGACCTTTGATTAATTCTACTTTTAAAGGTATTATTTTCTTCATGTGTGTTTGATTAACTGTGATCTGTAAGAAAATGCTTTCCTTTTTTAAATTGTTGACTCTTTCTTAAATATCGCTCATTTCTTTTCCCAATTTTTATTCTTCCTCTCTTATTTGATTTTTAAAATCTTTTATGAGCTCTTCCAAGAAGGTTCTTTGGGCTTGAGACCAATTCATATCCCCTTTTGAGGTTTCACATGTGGGTATTTTGTCCTCTTCTCAGTTGGTGTTTTGGTCTTCTCTGTAACTGTAGTAGATTTCCATAGTTAAGATTCTTTTCTGTTTTGTGTTCATTTCCTCCCTCCCTCCCTCCTTCCTTCCCTCCTTCCTTCCCTCCTTCCTCTCTCCCTTCCTTCCTTCCTTCTCCTTCCCTCCCTCCCTCCCTCCCTCCCTCCCTCCCTTCCTTCCTTCTTTTCATCTTTTCTTTGAATTTCATAACCTTTAAAGTTGAGCTCTGTTCTTGAGGCATGGGGGCACTGTTCCAAATTTCTTGTGCCACTTTGAAACCTTATCTTTGAGAACAGGGGTTCCTTGTGTTTTGGTGACTTGCTCAAAGCATTAGTGCAGCCTGATCTAGTTTTGTTTGGTTTCTTGGACTGGCAATTCATCTCCTGATTGAGACTGGAAGTTGCCTAACCTGTCTGCTATGCTTCTGTTTTACTACACCAGGACAGAGGGTTTCAGTTGCTGATCTGCTATGATTAAGACATATCAACTGTCTTTCCTGAACACCATATGAGCTGGGCTGCACATTTGCTTTTACCTTAGTGAAAATGATCTTTTTTTGAAGTCCTTCCAATCTATCTTGAGTTGGAAAATTGTTTAATTCCATCTCTTTGCAAGCTCTGTCATTTCAGACTCTATTCCAAGGCTTGGTTTCACATGTTTTTTGAGGGAAACTGGGAGAGCTTCCTGGCTTTACTTCACCATCTTGACTCCTAGCCACCTTTTCTTCTGGTGGTGGTCAAGCTTATGTTGTAAAGAGGAATGAGAGCACATAATGCTAAAAAGTTGGGTAAGAAAAGGGGATAGGATGATGGTTGGAGATTCATCCATGAATTAGGTTAAGTGAGACAATTTCACAAAGTCATCAGCCTCATTTTCTCCTCTGGGGTTATTGAAATCCAGTGGTAAGACAAAAGTTAAGTTGACTGGCAATGGTCTAGGATCAATGGATGACCTTGGCATTTTTGATGTCTGACCAAGCTCTAAGCACTCCACTGAACATGCTACAGCTGCCCTCCTAGCCATTGAGACAACTTGTTCCCATCCATCCATTACATTAAGGAAAGTCTTTCAGTAATCATAATAATTGCCAACATTTAGATAGCACCTGTAATGTGCCAGCCATTGTGCTAAGCACTTTATAATTCTTATATCATTTCATCCTCATAACAACCCTGGCAGGTAAATATTATTATTGTTTCCATTTTTTCCCACAGATGAGGAAATTGAAGCAGATATTACGTGTATTGCCCAGAGATGCAGAATTAGTCAATGTATGCAGCCATATTTGAACTCCAACCTTCCTGATTCTAGGCCCTGCTCTTTATGCACTCTGGTGCTATTTAGCTGCTGTAATAAGAAGGAATAGCATGAGTGAAAGTGTAGCCAGGGTCATGCAATTCATGGCATAGTTGAGCAGTTTAGCTGAAACATTGGGGAACAAAGGGAAATTAAACTAAATAGGTAGGATAAGTATAGACTGCAGCTTGAAAAAGGTATAGTAGATAATATTATAAGCTTGGAGTCCAAAAGACCTGAATTAAAATGTGACTCACTTGACCATTCTTTGCCTCAGTTTCCTCTTCTGTAAAATGGGGATGATAATTGCACTCAGCTCTTAGGATTGTGAGGATTAAATAATAGAACTGCAAAGAACTTAACACAGTGCTTGGCACATGGTAAATTCTATAAACATATTATGTATTTATTATTAGATTACAAAGGGATGTTGAGACATTTTATATGTAATGACAGAGGCTATGCAGACATGGATTGCTTAGTTGCTGTCTGCATTGATGGGGAAAACTAAGCATCTCCTCACAGATGAAGTCACATATATAGTCGAATTATTGTTCAATCATTTCAGTCATGTCCAACTCTTTGTGATCCTATTTGGGGCTTTCTTGATTAATATACTGGAGTGGTTTGCCATTTTCTTCTCCAGCTCATTTTGTAGATAAGGAAACTGAGGTCAGCAAGATTAAATGTCTTGCCCATGGTCCCATAGCTGGTAAATGTTTGAGATTGGATCTGAGTTCAGGTTTTCCTGACTTCTGATTTGATGTTCTATTTACTACGCCACCTAGCGTATGGGACATTCAGGGAGAATGTCTGGTATGAGGGCCTGTAGAGCCTTTTTCAGGGCTGCTCATCCAACTTTGGTCATTTACGTCTTACCTGTGACTCCAAGAAACTGTAACAATGGCAATGGCTATACATAGTAAAACTGTCTTGGCAGATGGGGCTAAATCACTTTGAAGATAACAGATCCCAAACCTGTTACTCAGGTAGGGGAATGTCTAATCCATGCATGAGAAGACTTATCCCAGTGGAATAGGTTGATGAGAACAATTTTTCCAATGGCCATAATGTTGGAACAAATGTTCCAATTAGTTTGGAACATTTCATGTTTAAACATTTTCAGAAGTTGAAATGAGTTTGGTCAGACATAAACAACTCCAAGGTCATCCATTGCAGGCCAGGCCATTGCCCTTGGTCTTGAGTTTTGTCTTGCTACTCAACTGGTGACTCTGGAGGAGAGTAAAGCTGATGACTTTGTGCGACACTGTCTCAGTTAAATTCAGTTCACATATCAGGCAAGACATCACTCTGGTGATGTCATTGGTTTCCTTCGAAGATGAAGGACAAGCAACAATTATAATGAGTTATAATTTTCTTGGAAAGAAAATATCCGTTAGCTGATTTTTGTCATTTACAGGAGCATAAATTTAAACCTTAGAGAACATTGAATCCAACTCCCTCACTTGTCCATCTCCACCTCACTTAAAGATAAGGAAATGTTGATCAAGACAGAAAAAGTAATCTGCCCAAGATCACAGATGGAGTTAAATGGCAGACTGGGATTCAAATTCAGTTCCTTGTACTACAAAGCTTTAACTTTTTCCTGGGGTAAAAAAGATATGAGTTCAAATCTGTCCTCATTTACTAGAAATGTAAACTTGGGCAAGTCACTTGACTTCTTCCTGCCTCAGTTTCCTCATCTGTAAATTGGAGATTATAATAGCATCAACCTCCCAGAATTGTTTCAAAGATCAAATAAAATAATTTTAATAAAGAATTTATAAATCTTAGAAGCAAATAAATGCTAATTATTATGTAATAATAATGATTGTTAATATTGTTATTAATAAACCATGAGTTCCAATAAAAAGTTAACTCAAGTTTTGAAGAAGGGCAGAAAGACCGCAAGAAAAACTTCCATTTATTTATTCAAGGAAGATCTGATTTATTGCTTGATGGATATTAGAACTGGAAGGAACTTTAGAGATTGTCTAGTGTGATCGGTTCATTTTACAGATGAAAAAACTGAGATTTGACTACATGGAGACAGAGTGATGTCTCTCACTCAATCTAGCACAGTTGAGACTAAAACCCAATTATGTGCCATGCACGGATACACTGAAGGATCTAGGGAAGTTTATCCTAGAGAGGAGAAGACTTAGGGAAGAACCTAATAGTTAATCTCCAAACACTTAGGCTATCACTTAAAAGAGAAATTAGACTTGATTTACTTTGCCCCAGAACTAAAATCAATGGGCAAAAGTTCCAGGGAATATTTAGGCTTAAAGGAAGCAATGAACAATCATTTCTTTCTTTTAAAATTTTTTTAATTAATTATAGTTTTTATTACCAAATATATGTATGGGTAATTTTACAGCACTGACAGTTGCCAAACCTTTTGTTCTAATTTTCCCCTCCCCCATGGCAGGTTGACATGTTAGAGTATAAATTAAGTTCAATATATGTATACATGGATGAACAATCATTTCTTCAGTACCTGCCATATGTCAGATCCAGTGCTGGGCCCTGGGGCTACAAAATGAAAAGTTCTTGCCCTCAAGGAACTTCCAGTCTATTTGGGGAAGACAGCATATACATATACAAATAGATTCAAAGTGATTTTGAGGGTAAAGTGGAATCAGGGAAGGTTTCTTGTAGAGGATGACTATTGAACTAAAGTGAGAGAAAACCCTGTAACAATTGGAGCTATGTGAAAGTGGGTTGAGTTTTCTTGGGAGATAATGGGATTCCCTCCCTGGAAGTCTTCCAGGAAAGCCTAGATAATGATTTTTGGGGGACCATGTGAGAGAGGGGTTTATTGAAGTGCTATGGATTAGCCCTGATGGCCCTGAGATCACTTCTGACTCAGAGTGTTCCCATAACCTGGGTCTCTCTTAGCCTAGTGCTCTTTTCATGCTGTCTACTAATGTTAGTCATGATGTTAGAGAGTAATGTTAATTGTTTTACTGCCCCCCTCTCACCTTAAGGGAAAAGGTTAGGGCAATGTTGCTTTTGTGTGTGCGTGTGCGCTCGTGCGTGCGTGCGTGCGTGCGTGTGTGTGTGTGTGTGTGTGTACATGCACATTCTGCACTCTAATTTTAAGTGAGAATCTATGAGATTTTAGGAGTGAGATTCTTGAGAGAGATTCTATATTGGAACACAGTGATGACTCAGCATTCTTCCCTTGTGCTGCAGTCACTGAGTTGTACCAGGAGTCCCCCAGAATGACATAGCTGGTTTGGGCTTTAGTTGACATCCCTGTTTACTACTAAACTGAAGGGGTGAGCAAGGCAGTCTTGGGCTGGAGGAGGTGGGGGGCGATAATCTTCAGGAAAGTCTAGTTTCAACTCTTACCTGGCATTTTCAGAGGGAAATGGTGGGGGGTGGGGGGGGGAAGTTGGCTTTGGGGCCTTCCCCAATTCACCCAAGTTTGGGGGAGAATAGCAGAAGAGTCTTGAAGAGTTTGACCTCATGGTCACACCTAAATCAGAAAGGCAACCAAGGAAAAGGAAATCATCATTTGAGGTCTACTCTGAAACTCAAGAACTGCCAGAGAGAATGTGTTTATGATTCATCAACAACAAAAAAAATTCAGACAGATTTCCTTCTCTCTTATTTTTAGCAGCAAGCTGTCTAGGTACTCTGAAGAATGGAAATGTGATATATTTAGAAAATCTAATTGTGGGCTTGTTGTCTTTCTTTGGAAAGAAGCTTAGGAACCAAATAGGGTTCCATTGCTCTTTAAATATTTCTTTTCTTCTTTAATCTTGCTGTGTCTCAGGTGATAGTCCCTATGGGGGTACATGGTGCTTACTAGTGATACAACCTAGTTTATTTTCCTGTTGTTCTTGCCAGGCTGGCTTTCTAAGGACTCCATCTGAGCACAAGGATTCTTAAGGCTGGAGGGGACCCGAGAATGTGCAATATGAGAGCTGAGAGGGAACTGAGAACTTGCAATGTCAGAATCTAGCACCCTAAGGATCCCTATAACACAGAATCTCAGCAGATGCTGAGAGACTTTTAGTCTGCCCCCTTCCCAACTTTTCAGTTCTCTTGTACTTTACTCCATTCAATGTTCTCTACGATTCAGTACCATTGGCCTTTTTGCTTTTCCTTGCACAAGATAATCCATCTCTCATCTATGTACTTTCCCCTCTGGCTGCTTCCTCATACCCAGAAAGCTTTTCTTCCTTAACTCTGCCTCCTTATTTACCTGAACACTCCTCTCAAGTCCTACCTTCTTCAAGAAGCCTTATCTGGTCCCTATCCAACTTCTAATACTTTCTCTTAGATTATATTCCATCTACTCTGTATATATGTTGTTGCTGTTTCATTGTTTTCAAATTGTGTCCAATCCTGTGATTCCATTCGGGGTTTTGTGGGCAAAGTTACCAGAGTGATTTGCCATTTCCTTCTTCAGCTCATTTAACAAGTGAGGAAACTGAGGAAAACAAGATCGACTTAGGGCCATCCAGTTAGTAAATGTCTGAGGCTGGATTTGAACTCAGTGACACTCTATCCATTGTGCACCTAGCTGGCTGCCTGCCTGTCCATACACACACACACACACACACATGCATAATACACACATGTATATATAAATATAAATAAATGTACATATATACATACACATATCTGCATGTATGTGTATGTATAAATATATTTGTGTACACACACACACACACACACACACACACACACACACACACACACACGCTTTGGCATTATTGTCCCAGAGCTAGACCTTTCACATTTCCCCATCCTCAGGATTCTCTAGTAATCTGAAGAAATTAGGAAGTCTCTCTCTACTTTTGCCATCACCTCCAGCCTCTACCAGCTGTGTCCCCATATTTTATAGGTCCAGTGACTATGAGATCTAGTTTCTTGTAATCTGTTAACATCCAAATAATTTTTATGAAGGGTATTTACTTAACTGTTAGAGCAAGAACAAATGTACCAACATTTGCTCCAACCCCTCAGAAGCATAATTTCTTCTTAATTTTGGAGGTCAGAGTTGGGATTAGGCTCATAACTTTATTCAGTTTCCACATAGCATTAGTCCTCGCCAAGTTCCCGTACAAAGTCAGCACTGATGCTGGTTTGTGCCGAGCTGGAGTCCTGGGTCATTTGATCTTTAGATCTTGCTACTGAGCTGGCTGCAATAACTAGCCTGGATTTATGGATTCCTAGATCCTCCTGGCTCAAGCTCCTGGGACAGATTGGAGACTTCATTTCCATCCCTAGAACCAGAAAAGAATAAATAAAATACACGAACACCCAAGAGTCTTCTTTGGAGCCACATGGCCTTAGGAGGAAAAGGAGGCCCTGAGACTTACGGGCCTTTTTCACATAGTCTTAAGTAAATAAATCACTTCCTCTCTTAGACTCTAATGTGAATGCTGCAAAAGGAGAATGCTGCCTTTCCAGGTTTCCCATATCGTCTTACTCCTTGCTCTTCATACAGAATTCTTCATCTCTTTGTCTTTGCTTTGGCTGTCCCTCATCCTTGGAATGTACTCCCTTCTCACCTTTGCCTCAGCTTTCCTGACTTCCTTCAATCCCTCATTTTTCTTCTGCCCCTCCCATCCCTTTTGCTAATATCTCCTCTATTGTTTATTTCTTGAATTATGTATCTTATGGGAATCTATGTAAATACTTTGTATCTATATACTTTGTACCTCTGTATACTTTATATGTGTGTATACTTTATATCTTTGCATATACTTTGTAATTATCTGTCTGTCTGTCTATCCTTTGTATCTATATATATGTATACTTTGTATCTTTGTATATCCTTTGTATCTATCTGTCTATCTATCCTTTGTATCTATGTATAAACAAGTTGTCTGCCATTGAAATGCAAGCTCTTTGAGGGCAGGGACTGTCTCTGTTTTATGTCTGTTACCTCAGAGTTAGTACAATGCCCAGCCCATACAAACACTAACTGATTGAGAGATTCCAAGCAGACAAGATTCTATGATGTGAAGGAATAGGAAAGAAAGAAAAGAAACTGTCACTGTACTAAGCACCTTACTAATGTTATCTCATTAAATTCTCACAACAACTATTAGAAGTAGGTGCTGCTATTATCCCATTTTACAGATGGGGAAACTGAGGCATACAGAATTTAAAGTGATTAGTTTGCTCAAATGTAAGTGACTGAGGCTGACTCCAAACCCAGCTCTCTGTCAGAAATGGATTATCTAGCTGCCTCTGTTCTTTAAGGCCCACAAAGCACTCACATATATTATCTCATTTGATGTTGATAGAGGGCTCTAGAAGAACAGACAGGAGAAGGGGCAGACATCTGGTCTGTGGACAGAGAAAGATGAGTTCAGAAATCTCAGACCACACTGTCCCTACCAAGAAAGTGCTTCTCATGTATAGGGAGGATGGAGAGACATAGGTGATTTCCAGAATGCTGCCATATTCTAGGCAGAACTCTGCCTCAGTCTACAGGCCCATTTCATTTGCCCTGGAGGAAGCTGCTAAGCCAGAGGGATGAGTCTTCCTCTAATAATGGCATTGTCAGGTTAGCGACATTAATTCTTAAGGAGAAGGGAGGCCCTTCCTAAATGTCTTTCAGATTACCATCTTCAGGTTGAGCCAGAACTGCAGAAGACCTCAGGGACTGGCAGTTTAGGAAGAAAGAGATATTGAGAATCAGAATGGGCATGAGGGCAGGGGGGCAGGGGGACAGGGGCAAGGGAAGTAGTCTAGGGAGAGTAGCATTGATAGAACATTGGACTTAGAAAGTCAGGAACAGCTGACTTCAAATCCTGTCTTTGATATTTACCAGCTGTTTGAGTTTAGACAGTTAATGGCTGTGATCCTCAGTTTCCCCATCTTTTAAGTAGAGAGGCTAACAACCCCTCTAACACAGGCCTTTTGTGAGGATCAAGGTACCTTCTGTAAGCAAAGCACTCTGCAAATTGTAAAAGTGCTAGAGCAATGTCAGCCGCTAACTCTGTCGCAGTGACGGCCCTGATGATCTGGTCCCAGGCAGGGAAAAGAGGGAGGGCATATCCCCCCTCTGCAGCTCAAGGCCCCAGGTGGTGGCTGCTGAATGCTATCTTGGCCTATCAGAAACTTAGGGAAAGGGCATGGGGTGGGGGGCTGGGGGGGTAAGGAAGATAGGGGGAATGGGAGGGAGTTAAAAGCCTGTTGAGGATTTCTTGGAGGATCTGAGCTCTGCATGTGCCCGAGAGAGAGGCAGGGCCTGGAGCCCAGAGATAGGTAGAGGGGCTTTTCTGTGTCCTATGATTCTCATTATCTCTTTCTCTCCTTCTTCCTTTTCTCTCCCTCCCTCTTTCTCTCTTTCTCCCTCTCCATTTCCTTTTCCATCTCTCTCCCTCTCTCTCTTGCAACACACACATAGTCTCTTTGTCTTAGTATATCTCATTATCTCTCTCTTTGTCTCTCCCCCTTCCTTTCTCCCCTCCCTCTTCTTCTCCCCTTCTCCTTGTCTTTCTGTCCACCTCTTTTTTTCTCTCTCCATCTCACTCTTCCTTTTGTTCTCTCTCTCTCTCTCTCTCTCTCTCTCTCTCTCTCTCTCTCTCTCTCTCTCTCTCTCTCTCTCTCTCTCTCTCTCTCTCTCTCTCTGTCTTTGTTTCTCTGACTCTGTCTTCTCTATTCTTTTCTTCCTTTATCTTTTAGAAATAACAGAATGTCAGGGCTGGGAGGGACTTTAGAACAAGGGATGTCAGAGATGGTTTAAAGTTTGGCAGTAACTAGCATTTTTCTTCTAGTTTAACAAGAGCATCCTAAATGTACAGGCAAGAAATAGGAAACAGTGAATACAGACCTAACCTTAGAATCAAGAGACTTGGGTTCAAGTTCTTCCTGTAACAAATACTGGCGTGTGACCCAGTGGAGTGGTGGTGGTCATGCCATTTCTCCCCAGGCTACTCTCCTAGACTATGAGATGCAGAACATTTGGTAGTGAGAGTGCTCTCATTGGAAATTTCTTTTTGTCATTAAACCCACAGGTCTAGTCTTGACTCTATGAATATTATGCACATGTATTATATGTACAGGGATGTGAACATGCATATGTACATGTCTGGGTAAGCAGATAAGTGTGTATATGTGTACACATGTGTATTATGTATATATACACATATATGTATGTATATGTGTGTATTTATGTACATTTAGAGACTGTCCCAAAATTCTTGGTCCAGTTTTAAGCTTTTATGCTTGAATGTAATATTTGTAAAATATTTTTACAAACCTTAAGTCCCTATGTGAATGCTCACTATTATTATTACTGCTTTGATAGCTCAAAGCTACACTAAGAATTTTGGGATACCTTCTGTATGTACACACATACACACATATGTATGTATGTGTGTGTACACACATATATACGCACATATATTTTAATAAACCAAAACTAGGGGAACTTCATACAGATTATTAATTTATTCAGTTCTGCTTTCTTTGAGATATGTATCAAATAGTTCGTGGCAAGACATTTATTTTTTATTACTTCTTTTAATAATAATGATAGTGATAACTAGCATTTATATTATGCTTATTATATGCCAGGTACTGAGCTAAGTGTTTTATAATTAGTGTCTCATTTGGTTCTCACAAGAACCCTGAGAAGTAGATGCTATTATTATGCCTGTTTTACAGATATTAAACTGAGGCAGACAGGTTAAATGACTTATCCAGGATCACACAGCTAGTAAGTTTCTGTGATGGGATTTGAACTCAGATCTTCCTGACTCCAGCCCACTGTCTCCACTTTTGTATATTTCCTTGACTGTTCGTTTTTATTGATGGTTATTAAGTTTATGGAAGGTAGAATGATCTGATGCCTTAATGTGGCCCTGGAGGAAGGAAGACCCAAGTTTGAATGCTTTCTTTAACATTTATTAGCTAAGTAAAGGAAGTCACTTACTTTACCTTGGCTTTAGGCAACTCATTTTCTAAGGCTTCTCTGTTAATCGATGGAGGATTGCAATCTGGATGGGTATAGGACACCCCTATTTTGAACATACTTGGCTCCTTAATTATAAGAAGACTTTAAAGATAAGCCACATAATACCTAGCCATACAATAAGTGTCCAGCTTACATTTGGTGGTTGGTTAAAAAACACTCCTTTAAGAAAGGCATCTTGGCATACTGGGTGGAACTCTGACCTTGGAGCCAGGAAAACCTGATTTATTTCTTACCTTGGATACTATGTGACCTTGGGTACATCATTTTAATCACTGTCTGCCTCAGTTTCCTCATCTGGAAAAGGAGGGAAATAGTACTTAGCTCCTAGGGTTGATCCTAGATAGGATCAAATTAGATAATTTTTGTATACCTTAATCACTAAGTAAATGTGATAATTGTTGTTATTATCTGTGTAATAGTTTAATTTCTCTTAGCCGTAACTCTTTCATCTGGAAAATGGGGACAACCCTAGCATCTACCTCCCAGAATTGTTGTGAGCATCATATTGGGTAATTTATATAAAATGCTTTGCAAACTTTAAAGTATTAAGTTAATTTATTTTTTGTTTTTTTTCCTGAGGCTGGGGTTAAGTGACTTGCTCAGGGTCACACAGCTAGGAAGTGTTAAGTGTCTGAGACCAGATTTGAACTCAGGTCCTCCTGAATTCAAGGCTGGTGCTCTATCCACTGCACCACCTAGCTGCCCCCACATTAAGTTAATTTAAAGAATAATTGATATCATCACAATCATTAGTGGAAAGAGTTCTCAATTTGACTTTAGAGGACTTTGCTATGAATCCTGGCTCTGCAACTTATTGTGTGATGGATGTTAGGCAAGTCATTTAATATCTCTGGATTTCAGTTTCCCCAATTGTAAAGTAAGGCTGTTAGATTAGATTGCCACTCAGATCCCCTCTGGTCCTAGTCTTATGTTTTCTGACCTTTTAATATTAATTTCAGAAATATTTTTAAAGCACTTGTTATGTGCAAGGCCCTGAAGAGGTAAAGAGGAAAAAGAGAATGATCCCTGCCCTCAAGGAGCTTACAGTTAGATGAGTAGAGTAGGGGAGTACTTGTTAATTTAATTTGTCTTTTAAAGTTTTTCTTCTCCAATATTTCCTGAATAATGCTGTCTATGAAGCAGCCCTTTTTCTTGCCAGGAGACAACTAATGGTCTTTCCCATTGGGAAGGAGTCGACTGAGCTCACCTCCTGGCCTTGGACCCTTACAATCCATCTTCTCTCATGTTCCCCATCTGTTTGCTCCATTTCTTGGCCCAGACGCTTCTTGATCCTCTGTGGTTATTTCTTTTCTGGAGAAGGAGCCCTACCATACTCCTCCCCCCTCATGTCATTGATGATGGAATATCCAGGAGGTTTTTAAAAGAGGAGGAGGGAATGACAGAGAGGGAATGGGGTGAAATCTTTAGTCAGCTCTCCTCTCTCCTCTACAAGTCCTTTTCCTTTCAATCTGATTCACAGAAATTAGTCCCAAAGTGTCTGACGGAAACCCCAGGGGCAGAAGCTCAGGAAGTAACTCCTAGAATGCAGTGTGGAGGGAGGAGACAGCTTTAGCACTCTTAGTGGTAAGTAGAGAAAGGCAGAACTCTGCCAGACTATCCTGTTTTGCCCTGGGCACTGGATCAAATAAGGGGGTGTGATTATTTGAAAAAGAGGAAAACCTTTTTGGAGGATCTGTGTTGTGGTATAAGAAATTTGTGGAGAGCTGGGTTTGTGTCACATCTACCATTTGTTTCCTGTGTGATGATGAGCAAGTCATTTAACTTCTCTGAGTGGGCCTCAGTTTGCTAGTGTGTAAAATGAGGGGATAGATTATATTCCTTAATTAACTAACTTTATAGAATGTTGAATACTTAGAAAGAAAACACTGCTTCATTTCTTTCTCAAGAAGAGGCAGGTAGGTGGTGCTGTGGATAGAGCCTGGGAGTTGGAATCAGGAAAACCTGACTCCAAATATGTTCTAAGATGCTTACTAACTGTGTGACCCTGGGTAAGTCACTTAATCCTGAGTTTTTGCCTCAGTTTCCTTCTGGTAAAATGGGCTAGAGAAGGAAATGGGGAACCACTCCAGTATCTTTGCCAAAACACACACACACACACACACACACACACACACACACACACACACATACACACACACACATACACACACACACACACACATACACACACACACACACAAACAAACAAAACAAAACCCCAAAACTTCTCAAACAACAAAATAACCCAAATGGGGTAATAAACAGTCAGACATGATTGAAAATGACTGAACAATTTTCAAGACATCACAGTGCCAGACATGTAGTAGATGGGCACTCCATCCTTGTTGCTTGATTCATTCATTCACTGAAGGACTTTGTTCATTCAGAAAGCATTTATTGTGTCTTGTGTTGGAATAGTTACAAAATCTAGAGAAGGTCTGATCTCCATCCTCATGAAATAGTCTAGTATATGGATGAATGCTTTGGTCAGCTCCTTCCAATTCTAAAATGCTTTGATTCTGTGCCTTATGCGTTTACCAATCTATTGTAAGGTTACTAGGAACCAGTCTTTGGCCTGGTGGTGCCCTATGGTTCCATCTCTTGTTTTTCTGTCAGAAAATCTCAGATTTCTCCCTAAGAATTCTGGCTTCCAGGAGAGAAGAAGGGAATAAGGTGAGCAATGGGGGCTTTATTTCAATTAAATGTAAGTGGGGCATAATGGACAGAATGCTGGACTTAGAGTCAAGAAGGACTGGATTTGAATCTCACCTTTGATTTTTATTTTCTGTGTAACAGCTGCTCTGTATGGCAGCTGCTCCAGGCAATTACCTCCAATTTATCTCAATTTAAGAAGCAAAGGAACATTTTTTAAGATTAAGATTAAGATAAAAGAGGAACTTCCTCAAAATCAGAGCTACCTCCAAGTATGGGCTGCCTCAGGAAGTAAGGAGTTCCTGGATGGTTTGGACTAGATATCTCTCAAGCTCTAAGATCTGTGACTCTGTGAAGTACAAAGTTAGGAAAGTTGCATTTTATATGGGTGGAAAGAATCTTCCACACTGGGGATCCTTAGAGGGACAAATAGCCATTTTCTTCCCATTAGTACTTATGGGGATTTAGGGAGGAGTCTAACAAAGGGCACCGTATGAAAAGTTCTACAATACTTCCAGTTGGTATCATGTTATGGCTCCCCTGAGAGTTATGGTTACAGTAGCAGCATAAGCATCAACCCATCAAGTCCAACTCCCCTATTTTATACACGAGGAAGCTGATACCTCGAAAAGGAATTATTCATATGGATCAAAGCATCATAGATTTCGAATTGGAAGAGATGTTGGTTGTCCATTGAGTCCAACTTCTTCAGTTTTACAGATGAATAAACTGAGACCTGGGGAGGAGAAATGACTTTTACAATGCTGTACAGGCATGATTACTTAGCTTTAGAGCCAGAAGGAGCCCTCCATCCCCTTTTCCTTTTACAGGTAAAGAAAATGAGGTTAACATAGCAATACAAACTTTCTCTGGGTTGTGCAGGCAGTAAATAGCAGAGCTGGGACTTGAGCTTATCCTTTGACTGAGTCCCAGAATCCCACCCCTCATGGGGTGTCACTCATGTGACATGATCATAAGATTTAGAGCAGAAAAATACCTTATAGCTTACCAAATCCAACCTTCTCATTTTACAGATGTGGAAAATAAGTCCCCAAAAGGAAAAAGAACACTCCCATAGTTGATAAAGAGCATAACTAAGGTTTAAACCCTAAATCAAACCCTCTGTCTGTGACATCATTGGAAGGACAGTGAAAAGGAAGCCAAAATTGGAGTCAATGGACTTTTGTTCAAATCCCATTTGGGTGGTCTTAGACAAGTCTCTTAACCTCTGAATATTTAAAAAAAACTCAACATTATTGTTGACCAGGAAGCCTGACAGGATCTTCTGTGGTCTTCTGTTCTCTAATGGCAGTGAAGAGGAAAATGTAGATCTGAGCAACAAAGCATTGGAGCCCTGCACTTTCTAATTCAACTTAAAAAAACTAATCCATCTCTTTCAGGATCTCTTCCTTCTCTTTCCATCATTTGGAAGATTCAGGTTGACACGTGGGATCTGGTATCCACAAACCAAGGTATTCTGGTTGGAGTTGGGGAATTGGCCAGTGCACTTGACCAACCCCAATCCAGGTGAAGAAAGGGAGCATTAAAGAAGCAGATGATGTGAATGGGATTCCCTCCTTTCTAGTTCCTATTGTGTTAGCAAGCGTATCTTGGATCTCTTAGATAGACTGCTGAAGCCCATGAGCCTCTTCTCAGAATTTTTAAAAGTCCTCTATTTCATTGAATATTCCCCTTTCCCTTTGAATGATTACATTTAGTTTTGCTGGGTAGGTGATTCTTGCTTGTAATCCTCGCTCCAATGTGCTCTTGAATATCATATTCCAAGACCTCCAATCCTTTAATGTAGAAGCTGCTAAATATTATGTTATTTTGTCTGTGGTTCCATTATACTTGAATTGTTTCTTTCTGAATTTTTGCAATATTTTCTCATTGACCTGGAAATTCCAGAATTTGCCTATAATATTCCTGGGAGTTTTCATTTTAGGATCTCTTTCAGAAGATGATTAGTGGATTTGATCTATTTTACCCTCTGGTTCCAGAATATTAGGACAGTTTTCTTTGATAATTTCTTGAAAGATAATGTCTAGGTCTGCTTTTGATCATGGTTTTCAGGTATACCAAGAATTTTAAACATTTCTCCTGGATCTATTTTCAAGATCAATTGTTTCCCCAATGAGACATTTAAAATAGCTTTCCTTTTTTCATTCTTTTGGTTTTGTTTTTGTTGTTTCTTGATTTCCCATAATGTCATTACCTTATATTTGCTTAATTCTAATTTTCAAGGAATTATTTTCCTTGGTAAGCTTTTGCACTTCCTTTATCAATTGGCCTATTTTGCTTTTTAAGGCATTCTTCTCATTAGCATTTTGTATTTCCTTTTGTATTACTCTCAATTCTCTTCCCAATTTTTCTTCTATCTCTCTTACTTGATTTTCAAAATCTCCTTTGAGCTCTTCCATTGTATGAAACTAATTTTGATTTTTTTCTTCGAGGCTTTGGACACAGGAAAATATTGTTATCTTTTTCTGAGTGTATGTTTTTATCTTCCTTGTTACCATAGTAACTTTTTATGGTCAGAATCCTTTTTTGTTGTTTGCTCATTTCCCAAGCATATTACTAGATTCTCTTTGTTAAAGTAGAGCTTCATTTCCAGAGTGGAGGATACATTGTCTCAAGCTGTTTTCAGAGATTTTTCCAGGGACCTGAGCACAAGATCTCCTTTCTGCCCAGGAATTGTGAGAAGTGTCCCTGATCCATTGTAGCTGTAAGTTCTAGTGTGCTAATACAACACAGTCCTTTCTCAGTGTTAGCAAAGAGACCTCCTATGAGCTGAGACCTATGGAAGCCGCTGCCGCCAATATTGCCCATGCTTAGTCTTGTTTTCCTGGTTCCCAAGGTCTTTTCACTCTACTGACAGATTTTTCCTCCTGATCTTCCAAGCCATCTTTGGTTCTATTCCATATTTTTGTGTGATGTGAAACTTTAAAATCTATTTAGAGTCATTATTGGAAGGAATTTGGAGCAGTTTGGGGAAGAGTTCAGTGAGTCCCTGCCTTTATACTGTTATCTTGGCTCTACCTCCCAGAATTTTTAAAATAAAACATATAAAATTACAAAAGAACCCAACAATAGTCATCAAAATATTTATAAAAAAATGACTTCACAGACCTCAAGTTAAGAACCTCTCTTTTGGAGGTTAGCATTTATAGATGGTGATTGAAAGAGATGATTAGCAGGGGATCCCTTCCTTAAAGCAGGGTGAACATATTGCTAGGATGTCAAGTCAGGAGGCAGAGTTTCAAGTTGGCCTGCATGGAAGAAGGAAACTATTAGCTAAGTATTGGGTAAGAGACCCAGAATCTTAGAACCATAGAGAGAAAAGGCCCTGAGAACAAAGATGTCAGAGTCCAGAGGGATGTTAGAGCAGAAAATGTCAGAGCAAGGAATGGGATTATGGGTCGTGGTTAAAACATAGAATGTTGGAGCTGGACAAGACCTGTTTGGCCTTAGAATACAGGATGTTAGATCTGGGAAGGGCCTTAGAACCTGAAGTGTCAGAGTTGGGAGGGACCTTAAAACATGGAATATTATAACCAGGAGGGCCCTGGGAACTTAGATTGTCACAGCTGAGGAAGAGGAAGGCATTTAGTATGTTTCCTCATCTTTCATAAGAGGTGACTGGTTTAGAATCTCTTTTAACCTTTTTCAGATTTAGATCCTAGGAACATTACCACTATCAGGGACCTTTTTCTGTTCAATCATTTCAGTCATGCCCGACTTTCCATGACTACATTTGGGGTTTGCTTGGCAGAGATACTAGAGTGGTTTGCCATTTCCTTCTCCAGCTCATTTTATAGATGGAGAAACTGAGGTAAACAGGGTTAAGTGACTAGGGTCACCCAGCTAGTAAGTACCTGAGACTGAATTTGAATTCAGGAAGATGAATATTATTGATTCTAGACTGGCATTCTATCCACTCCACTACCTAATGACCCAATCCAGCTAGCTCCCTGATGTGACAGACGAGTGAACTGAACTGATCAGAAAAGGAAAATGGTTTATGATGACGATCAGGGTTCAAAGAAGCCCCTATGCCTTCTGACTCTCAGGCAAATGGTCTTTGTACCAAACTTTGACACATTGGAGGAAGAGTTGAATATGGCCTCAGCTACTCCAAAAGCCCAGTTACCCTTGCTATCAGGTTGCCCATCATATCTACTTTAGCTCTTGAAAAATCTTTTTTTAAGAAGGTAGTCCCTTTCAGCTCTGTGTAGCAGTTGGAAACACATATAGAACTAGATCTAATTATGCACTTAATCCATTGTATCATGCTCTTCTTCTATGGCACAGAAGTCAGTGTTAGGGTTACAAAGAAAAAAAATCCGATTATTCCTGCCTTCCAGGAGCTTATGTTCAACAGAGGGAATACACAATACAAAATATATAAAGATAAAACACAGGTTGCCCCAATGGTATGATCCCCCCTCTCATGGTAGCTGCCCAAGGATATTCAAGGTCAAGGATCACTGGGAGCTACATCTGTTCACCAGTTGCCAACTTTGGTAATTTCCCCCCATGTTCTGTAGGATTTAGGTTCACCGATGCCTGATGAATTTAGAGGTGAAAGGCTTCTAAATGGCCATGTTATCCAACTCCCTCTTATCGCAGATGAAGAACTGAGACATTAATGATTTGGCCAAGAGCAGAGCTAAGCTTTAAATTCAAGTCTTCTGCTCCCCAAATCAGGTCTCTTTCCACTGTGCCATATGGCCTTGACTGAGCTGCTTGGCCAAGTCTAGTAAGTTTCAACAAATCAGTTGAAACTTGTCCCAGTCTCTTGACTTCTGATTCCTTGAATCCCCCTCAGACATTTAATAGATGTATGAGCATAGAGCCTAGAGAGGCGGTATAATGTTGGCAGTTAGGTTCAAATCCCAGCTTAGCCTCTTGTTATTTAGGTGATCTTGATTAAGTCTTTCCACTTTTTTTTTGGGGGGGGGAGGGTCTTAGCTTCTTTATCTATCAAATGAAGGGATTGAGCCAGATAACCTTGAATGTCCCTTCTGAAGTCACCCAAGAAGAATTAGAGACTCGGAAACATTTTCACTCATGCCCTCTTTATACCCAAAGGTGGCCGTGGCCGTCTTGAATTTGTCTGCTCCCCAAAGGATTTGTCTGCTCCCCAAATCAGGTCTCTTTCCACTGCGCCATATGGCCTTGACTGAGCTGCTTGGCCAAGTCTAGTAAGTTTCAACAAATCAGTTGAAACTTGTCCCAGTCTCTTGACTTCTGATTCCTTGAATCCCCCTCAGACATTTAATAGATGTATGAGCATAGAGCCTAGAGAGGCGGTATAATGTTGGCAGTTAGGTTCAAATCCCAGCTTAGCCTCTTGTTATTTAGGTGATCTTGATTAAGTCTTTCCACTTTTTTTTTGGGGGGGGGGAGGGTCTTAGCTTCTTTATCTATCAAATGAAGGGATTGAGCCAGATAACCTTGAATGTCCCTTCTGAAGTCACCCAAGAAGAATTAGAGACTCGGAAACATTTTCACTCATGCCCTCTTTATACCCAAAGGTGGCCGTGGCCGTCTTGAATTTGTCTGCTCCCCAAAGGATTTGTCTGCTCCCCAAATCAGGTCTCTTTCCACTGCGCCATATGGCCTTGACTGAGCTGCTTGGCCAAGTCTAGTAAGTTTCAACAAATCAGTTGAAACTTGTCCCAGTCTCTTGACTTCTGATTCCTTGAGTCCCCCTCAGACATTTAATAGATGTATGAGCATAGAGCCTAGAGAGGCGGTATAATGTTGGCAGTTAGGTTCAAATCCCAGCTTGGCCTCTTGTTATTTAGGTGATCTTGATTAAGTCTTTCCACTTTTTTGGGGGGGAGGGTCTTAGCTTCTTTATCAAATGAAGGGATTGAGCCAGATAACCTTGAATGTCCCTTCTGAAGTCACCCAAGAAGAATTTAGAGACTCGGAAACATTTTCCCTCATGCCCTCTTTATACCCAAAGGTGGCCGTGGCCATCTTGAATTTGTCTGCTCCCCAAAGGATTTGGCTCCTGGCACGGGGTCCTCCAGAGAAAGAGCAGGATTTTCAAAGTTATTCTCCTTTGTGAACCATTTATCCAGCCTGACTCTGCATCCTCTGGCTGCGCATTGTGAAATCAGAGAAGGCCAGCTATCTGAGGGCAGAGATCTGGGGCTACCTGGAGAGCAGCAGAAATCCAGCCTCAGAAGGGGGGGATGTTTCATAGAAAGAAAGCAAACCACTTGTGTCTGAACAGAGACTTAGTGAGGGAGAGAGGGTGGGGGGTCTTTCCAACTGCCTCTTTTGAGGGGAGGAGAACAGCAGTTCGGTTCAGCAAAGGGGGAGCGTGGGGACTCTGCTGACTGCTTCCAAGGTACAGTAACACTGAGCTGGGCGGCAGGGACTAATATTAGAATGACTGGGTGGTGGTAGGCAGGCATTCACCCTTCTGTGTGCATGTGGGAGCATGAAGCCTCATTTCAACCCCGACCTCCCCTTTCTCTCTTCATCTGTTCACACTCTCTCCTCTCCAGCTCTAACCACTGAGTATGGTCTCCATTGCTCCAGGGGTTCTAGTCTTTGTCTTTCCTTTATTTCTAATATTTGGGCTTTTGAGCATGAAGTTCATTCCCCCTCCCCCCATTTTACATATGGGGAAATTGAGGTCTGGAGGAGGGAAGGGATTTACCCAGGATCACTTGAGGAGCATGTGGCAAGCCGGATTTGAACCCAGACCCTCCCCACTTTGGACTTCAGACTCAGTTCTCTTTCAATCACATCATACTATGGCTCTTTCTTTTCGGGGGGGGGGATGCTATTGCATTCTGCCAACTGTGACCATGTCCCTTCATTTCTGCTCTGCCCGGGATCTGTATGTGGCTCCCCCCACCCAGCTCCCCAGCCCCAGCCCCACCTCCACCCCCTCCTTTCCCAGGCATCTTGCAAATAAATCACGGGTGGTAGACAGGCTCGCCTCACCCTGCGGGGGGGGGGGGGGAATTGCTGGTCCACATCTTGGCTGTTTGCACAGAGCTCTGCAGCAGCGGCAGCGACAGCCCCAGCTTTGGGCACTGGGACGCTATTTATTTGCCTGCTCCCGGCAGTCCCGGAGAGTTGCCTGTGTGAGCGAGGGAGAGGAGAGTGAGCCAGAGAGGCAGAGGCAGAAGGCTGCCTGGCTGTGCTGAGGGCAACCAGAGGGAGCATTTCTCTTCTTGATCCCGACTCTGACAGCTGTGCCGACTTTTCCATCGCCACCAGCCAGAGATGTAGAGTAGTGTTTCCTTTTTTTTTCTTTTGGTTCCTGCATGTCTCAGGGATAGGGAGGGGGGATGGGATTGGCTCAATCTGGAGGTGAGGAGAGTGTAGAGGGACCCCTGCCGAAGCTCCAAGCTGTTAAGGGAGCGATAAGGACACAGCATCTTCCTTAAGGCAGAGGGTGGGCAAGTATTGGCTGCAGACTGGGGGTCGCATCCCACCTTGGGTCCTCTGTGCCCAGGTAGATGCCCTTCCTCTCTGTGGGGCAGTGGGCTGGCTTGGAGCGGAGCGGAGGAGCGGAGGTGGGCAGTGGAGCAGGAGGTTGGCAGGGGGGACGAGGGATGCATGTGGGTCTGTGTGGATCATGTCTCTTTGAACACATCTGCAGTGTTTTATCACCTGAGAGGCAATGAGAGAGCCCCGGGGAGATTACTGCCTGCTGGCCGGGGAGATGGGGTGATTTCCTCATGGCTAAATATAAATATTTATTCCATACATGTTTTATATATATACACTTTTAAAGAGCTTGAGTATATATGTACATATACATGTAGCTATATATACTCAAGCTCTTTAAAAGTAAAAGGCAGTTCTCTAAATGCGATGAATGAATTAAATGGTTGGGTGGGGGAGCTGGGAAGTGTAGAGTGAGAGCTATAGACTTTGGTTTGCATGAGAAACGAGAAGATAACCAGGACCCACATAACTAGCTGCTTAACCCTTGCCTGGGTGCGTGAGCTCAGCTCCGGAACCCGTCCTAGGGATAGCCCGATGGGTAAGTTTGGTCAGGGTGCTATTTGTGCTATTTGCTAGCAGATCTATGAGGTACCTTTCTTGGTGACCAGTGTCCAGCTAGACTGCAGAGGAACTGGATAATGAATGTTCCAGGTTCTGCTTGCTCAGCTCTGGGTGAGCCTTTTCACATGAGGGGAGGGAGACTTAGGAGAGTGGTGCTGTCCAAGGTTCTGCTGTGGAGGGAAAGGGGCTTGGGGCAGAGCCCAGATAAGGTTCCAACCTCTGCCTTCAGATCAGTTTCTCTAGCTTTGATTCTTTCTCTGACCCTTGGCGACATGGCTGGGATCCCAGTGGTGCAGGTTGCAGCAGCCTGATTGAGAGAGAGGTTGTGGTCTCCTATAACAAAATCTGAGAACCCCAAATTTAATCTTTAAAAAGAAAAAAAAAAAAGATGTTATTGGCACGAATCTGTGCTGCTTTGAAGCTGGGATTTTGTTGCTATTGTTGTTGCTTGTTTCCACCCAACTAATAATTTCAGTCTTTTGAAGTGAATGCCCCTTTTTGTTAGTGTTTTAGGGATCACCTCAGAAGGCACTTCACCTCCACCTTTCAGCTTTCTACTTTGGTCTTTGTGGGCTGAAGGAATAGAATACTCAACTGTGGTGGATGTGAAATGAAGACCATTCATGTGCCTGGTCTTTGTTAATTTTATTCATCTCTAAAGCACATAAAAAGCCTAATTTCTAGGATTTGCCACTGTAGAGGAAGCTTAGGAAGGCAAACATTCTTAGGGAGAAGGAAAGTGTGGTCTGGTGGTTAGTGCTGAAGATGGAAAATTGGCTCCTGGCTCCTATTCCTGACCTCATCAGGGACTTGTTGAGTGACTATGAGATAGCAGTCATAGAGTTTGAGTTGTAAAATCTCCTATCTCTTTCATTTCCCCCTTATCCCCCTCTATTTTTGTCCTCCTGTTCCTGGGGTGGCTAAGCTCCAAAAGGACCACATCTCCCTCTGTCCCTCCCCCTCACCCAGTTTAAATTGGTGCAGTGTGGTGCATTGGGGAGAGAAGAAATCAGAGAGACTGCACTGTGTATATGAAGAGAAGTGGCCAAAGACTTAGGGGAACTGGATTCCAGTCTTGGCTTTGCCATTTACTTCCTTCTGGGCTTTAGACAAGTGGGTCCTCTTCTTAGAGCCTCACTGTATACTGGGGGTTGGAGGAAATGAGTTCTAGAGATCCTTTCTAGTTTGGACATTTTGAGATTGATTGCAGGGCATATGAGGAAAAGACAGGAACACTTGAGGAGAAGGTCTGGGTGAATCCCAACGCTTCCATGTGCTGCTTCTTTATTCTTACTGCTTCACAGATGCCCCAGCCAACTTTTCTGGGCTGGAGAGTTAGAATCAAGATGCCATCTCCAGGGTGCTGGTTTTTAGATATTCCATTTGGTCTTTGTCAAATTGTGTGTGTGTTCCTGTCTGTGTGTACACATATGTGCACTCACACACTCCCATGTCCAGCATGGAGTACTTGGGATTTCTAATATGAATGATGTAGACATATGGACATCTTCTTTGCTCTTTAAATCTTTCAAGTGGGGAAATGGGCACGAAATTAGGCAACCTAATAAATGGCATCAAGGCAACAAAAAGTGAAAATGGTTTATTTCTGTGTAACAGCTGTAGCTTTAACCTAGAATAAAAATAAACTCTAGTCTTGTACACTGGTGGGATGGAGTTGATGAATTTAAATGATTCAGTTGACACTGAGAATTGAGAGTTTCGATGGTGCTATAAACAGAGACTTAGGAATTGGTGACTACCACCACACACCTTCCTTATGCATTCTGATGTCAATGAAATATTTATTTCCTCCCCTATCTTCTTGAAGGCATCAGAATTTCCCAACCTCTGGTGGCTGTAGTGAATAATTTAGCCATATAGAATATCTCCCCCTCTTAGATACTGCTCCTGCTTGATTCAGAAAGAATCAAGTGGGGAAAAGGGCCCGAAATAGCATGGTCCAGTGGAAAGAGTGCTCTATTAGCATCAGAGTGCTTGGGTTCAAATCATGTTTTTACTACCTGTGTGACACTTTACATTTCTAGCTGCTGGTTTTCTCCTTCATAAAACGTGGGGTTAGACTAGCTGATATTAAGATCTCTCCCAGCTCTGATATGCACTGTTCTATGTCAAATAGTCTAAAATTCCTTCTAGATTTAATATTTTATGTTTTAAGGTCTCTTCTGGCTCTCAGTCTTTGGTCCTATGGTTCCTTATTGTAGATGCTGTTCTTGTTCAGGTGTAGTTTGACCTAGATGCTCTCACGTCCGTCTTCCAAATACACAATTCCATGATTCTCTGCTCCTGTCATCCCTGTCTCCAAATATCTGAAGGGCTGTCATGGGGATGAGTAGATGGATTTATTTTATATGAGTCCCAAGAGAAGGGTTTGGACCAAAGAAAAAAAGTTAATTGAGAGGTGGATAGATAGATAGATACCTGCTCAGGAAAAGGAAGACTCTCCTATCCACTAGAGCTGTCCATTGGCTGCATTGGAAAGTGAAAGCATTTAAGCAGTTCCTGGATGACCACTTGTGGGATCTGGTAAAGGGAACTGACTCATACTTCAGGTGGGGGCTGAATCGCCTAAGGATATTTTCTGTCTCTGAAGCTACTTTTGTAATGTTGGGTAAGTCACTTAAACTCCTCATCTCTGAAAAAAGAATTGGCTTTACATTTGCTTCTCACTCTATCAGAACCCTCTGATCCAGTGAATGGCATGGCCAAGACATTCTACAGTTCAGAGAAGCACCATCACTTGGGCAGTGGTGGAACAATCAAGGAAGGCTTCGTGGTGGAGGTATGGCTTGAATCAACTTTGAAGGATTGGTTGGGGCTGGATAGATGAAAAAGAAAATAGGAGAGCCTTCCTCATGGGGGTCACAGTGTGAGAAAAGGTGTGGAGGCAGAAAAGTAAAAGCAGGAAATTCAGATATGGATACAGTGGGCAAAAAGGGTTACTGGAAAATAATGACTAGTAGCTTCAACAACAATGACATCGTTAATAGTTTGGAGCAGGCAGATGCTCCAACATTTTATTGCTATAATCTACTTGGACAATTGGCCCTGTGCTGTTATAATGGCTTTATATTAGATTATCTGAATTTTAAAATAAGAGGACAAACTGTTGTTGCAATATACTTGGCTGAGTGCCGGTGGGATTATACCACATTGATTTGAGTTACAGAAATAAAGTAATATTACTACTAGTACTAACGATGACAGCAATGATAGTAACAACAGCAGCAATGATATGTTGGAGGGTGGAGTGAGTATTGGACTTGGAGACAAAAGATCTGTTCAGGCATATACAACAAATCAAGTTCCTTTCTGTGAACCTCAATTTGCCCCCCCCCCAATGAAAAGACAATAATAATACTTGGCTTAATCCTTTCATGGGATTATTGAGAGTTCTTTGTAAATCTAGCAGTACCATTAGTTATTATGATCATTCTTTCTGTAAGAATGGGGCGTGTAAATCATCTCTACACCTTGAAATAGGACTTCACCTGAAATAATCCCAATCAATTGATCAATTCATCTCAGAACTGATTCCAGAAAGATCAAAGGAGGAATGTAGCCAATGAAAAATGAGGCATCCATCTTTAAAACCTTTTATAAAGAGGATGGGAGAGGAGAGAATTAGGAGGTCTGGACTCTAGGTCATAATAATAATTAGATATGCAACTTAGCAACTATATGAATGTGGGTAATTTGATTCATGGAATGTTCATTGGGTACCTGCAATATGCAGAGCACTGTGCTAGGTATGGAGGGTGAGAATACAGAGTTTTTATAAAACTCAGCCCGTTCTCTCAGGGACTCTACAAGGACAGAGTGCAGTGCAAAGAGTTTTACATTTCTAGTATTTACTACTGGTGTGGCTAAGGGTTAAGTCACAATCATTCTGGGAAGTAATTGTATCTTTGATAGAGAACGTCTGGTTTTTTTTTTTTTTAATAAAAGGAGGGGTTTGGAGAGTCAGAACTGGGAGTTCTGCCATTCCCTGTTCTAAGGCCCCTCACACCTTTGACATTACATGTCCTAAGAGTCCTCCCAGCTCTGACATTCCCTGTTCTAAGATACCTCCCACTACTCAAATTCTCCATTCTAAGGGCTCACCTGGCTCCATGCTCTTGTTCCTTCCCAGTTCTGACATAATCTGTCTCTTATGCAGGCCCCATAGTCATTGAGGGAGAGTCCCATAGCCCCTTCTCCCCATGGAGACCTGTTCCCAGTTCCCCAGCCCACCAAGCTGAGCAGGTGCCTGGGAGAAAGAATTTGGCAGGGTGTCGGTGTGGTGCAGAGAGCAGAAGTCTGCAGTGGCACGATGGGCTCCGAGAAGTAATTGTATTGCTGTATTAGACTCACTGATATCGGGCCTGCTTGGATTACATTGTACTGGGGCTTTGCCAACAACTGAAGGCTGAGCAATCAGAGGTAACACGGGAGCTGGCCTGTTTTTTTTTTTTCTTTCTTTCTTTCTTTTTTCTTTTCTTTTTTTTTTCTCCCCTTCCTTACAATTAATTCACAGGAGGAAACTCATCTGACAGCTCCACAATGATCGGTCTGGGAAGGATTTATTTTGGGGGGGAAAACTCATCACATCTCACCAACATAATCCTCCATACAGGGAAATTCAAATACCACACCCCTCCCCCCTTCACACACCCCCACTTAATAGAAAGGAACCTGCAGAGTGACAGGCATCTTGTGAATGAAAACAGCTTTGGATTCATGCCGTGTTATTTGAGGACATTTGAATACCAGCACCTGGCTCCCTGGCAGAGTCTATAGCTCAAAAGGGGGGAGGGGGAGAGATTTCAGAAAGTTGATTCAGATTTTTGACAAAAGATAATGCCCAAAGGCAGTGCTCTATCTCTTCTCTTCTCTCTCTCTCTCTCTCTCTCTCTCTCTCTCTCTCTCTCTCTCTCTCTCTCTCTCTCTCTCTCTCTCTCTCTCTTTCTCTCTCTCCTCTCTCTTTCTCTCTCTTCTCTCTTTCTTCTCTTTCTCTGTCTCTCTCTCTCTGTCTCTGTCTCCTCTCTCCTCTCTCTTTTTCCTTCTCTCTCTTCTCTCTCTTTTTTCTCTCTCTCTCCTCTCTCTCTCTCTCCTCTCTTTCTCTCTCCTCTCTCTCTCTCTCTCTCTCTCTCTCTCTCTCTCTCTCTCTCTCTCTCTGTCTCTCTCCTCTCTCATCTCTTTCTCTCTCTCCTCTCTCTCTCTCTCTCTCTCTTGCTCTCTCTCTTCTCTCTCTCTTCTCTCTGTCTCTGTCTCTCTCTGTCTCTCTGTCTCTGTCTCTCTGCTCTCTCTTTCTCTCTCTCTCTGTCTCTCTCTCTCTCTCTTCTCTCTCTCTTGCTCTCTCTCCTCTCTCTCTTCTCTCTTCTCTCTGTCTCTGTCTCTCTGTCTCTCTCTGTCTCTCTCTGTCTCTGTCTCTGTCTCTCTCTCTCTCTCTCTCTCTCTCTCTCTCTCTCTGTCTCTCTCTCTCTCTCTCTCTGTCTCTGTCTCTCTTTCCCTTTCGCTCTCTTTCCCTCTCTTCCTCTCTCTGTCTCTGTCTTTCACACACAACCCCTATATTTGTAATCTTACATGCATTGAAACATAAAAATGATCTATGGGAGAAGATACTCCCAAATCCTTGAGACACCAGAGGGCTTGGAGACCTTTCCAAATATAGTTTGAGTACAATGAGCTCAGAGACTAGAGGATAGACACCATAACTTCTGGAGATCATCTCACACCTTTGCATCCCATGAGTCTTTGGGGAATGAAGGATTTCCCTGTGGCATTGTCCCTGCTAAAATCCTATCTTCTAGAGAAAACATTTCCTGATCTTCCTTAATCTTAATGCTAGTGCCTTCCCACTATTGATTATCTTCAACTTAACCTGTATATATCTAGTTTGTACATGATTCTTTGCTTGTGGTTTCAGTAAATTGTAAGCTCCTTGAGGGTAGGAACTATCTTTTGCCTTACTTTGTATCCCAGAACTTAACATAGTACTCAGCACATAGTAGGTACTGAATTAATGCTAGTTGTCTTGGTACAGACATTGACTAGATTCTAATAAGCTGTATAGCACAGATTTACAGTTAGAATACCAGCTTCAAATCATGGCCCTCCTATTTACTCTCTGGGTTAGTTGTCAGTCAACAATCATTTATTAATACTTTACTGTGACACTGTGCTAAGCATTGGGCATACAGGGAAAAGCAAAAGAGTAGACTTCAAAAAGTCTTTTGCCTCCTCTCAGCCATCTCATAGTACCAAATCAAAAGTTACATTACTTCTCTAAGCCTAAGCTTTTTCTTTTAAAAATTTTAAAATAATAGCTCTTTATTTTCAAAATATTTACAGCCTCCCTCCCTCCCTCCTTCCTTCTCTCCCTCCCTCCCTTCCTCCCTCTCTCCCTCCTTCCTTCCTTCCTTCCTTCCTTCCTTCCTTCCTTCCTTCCTTCCTTCCTTCCTTCCTTCCTTCCTTCCTTCCTTCCTTCCTTCCTTCCTTCCTTCCTTCCTTCCTTCCTTCCTTCCTTCCTTCCTTCCTTCACAATTGGGGTTAAGTGACTTGCCCAGGGTCACACAGCCAGGAAATGTTAAGTGTCTGAGATCAGATTTGAACTCAGGTCCTCCAGACTTAAGAGCTGGTGCTCTATCAACTATGCTGCCTAGCTGCTCCAACTTCAGTTTTTTCAACTATAAAATGGGGATAATTGTTATAATACCTATCTCCCAGTGCTGTTATGAAAATAAGAAATAATGGATTTAAAACAGTTTGCAAACTTAAAGCAAACTTAAAACAAATTTAAAAGCAAATAGTTATTGTTATTATTATTATTACTTCTTTTACAATTGCTAGAATGTGGTCATGGCTATGGCTTTGATTCCAGAGTGGTTAGAGGGATATAATTCATTCTGGCAACAGACTCAACCAATCAACGAGCATGGATTTAGTTCCACTATATGTGAAACACAGTGCTAGATCGTGGGGATGCAGACAAAAATGAAACTTCCCCTATCTTCAGGGAGTTTACATGTGATCAGGGGAGACAACCTATACATACATATATATATATATATATATATATATATATATATATATTATATATATATATATATATATATAATTCCATATATATATATAAAATTCCAATTCTCTGCTCCCATCTGTCCCTTGATTTCTCAAGAATTGACTCTCAAAGTGCTGAATGAGATGTTTTCTGGGAGAGTACCTGCATAATAACAATACTAATATAATTTATATATAATAATATATCAATGTAAGAACATTATACATATTATATACATAATAATAATAGCATTTATAGTAATCATGCTAAGTACTTTACAAACATTACCTCATTTGGGCTTTCAACAACCCTAGAAGCTATGTGCTATTATAATTTCCATTTTACAGTTGAGCAGCTGAAGCAAACTCAGGTCACTTACCCAAGGTCACACAGCTAGTAAGTGTCTGAGGCTGGATTTGATTCCATATCCAGTGTTCTATTAACCGTGCTCCCTAGCTGCCTATCTCTGTTTCTACATGCCATGACTGATGGCGAGAAAATCCTCTGCTTCTCCCCAAAGGTGATGGCTGGGCTCTTCCTTGGCTGTTGGCTCCAACTAGACTAATTTTATGTGTAATGCTTAAGCTGAATCTTTAAGGATGTAAAAGGCAGAGGGGAGGAGGGAGTGCATTCTATGCATGGATCACTGCAAAGGCACCTTATAAAGGAGATGGAGCTTCCTATATGAACAACTGCAATAAGGCTAGTTTGTTTGTGTTCTGGAAATGAGACAAGACTAGAAATTCCATGCATGTGTCCAAGAATTCATGTCATTGGTCACAAGGCGGGGGGACTGAATGAGAATATGGGTGGTTGAGTATAATTCCATCCCTAATGCAATTAATCCAGCAAGTACAAGCCAACAAAGAGTAACCTTATCTTCGAGGACTTTATGGCAGGGGTTCTCAAACTACGGCCCTTGGGCCAGATGTGTCCCACTGAGGATGTTTATGAAGCCCACCAGGTTATGGCAAATGGGCTGAGGGGCAAAGACAGAGTGTGAGCTTTTGTTTTTACTATAGTCTGGTCCTCCAGCAATCTGAGGGACAGTGAACTGGCCCCCTATTTAAAAAGTTTGAGGACCCCTGGTCTATGGGAACCAGGGATGCTGTAAATGGAGAATTTCAGAAGTCAGAGAATGTCCCACGACTGGTAGAGGCAACAGTATATTGTGGAAAGAGCATTGAATTTGTGGTCAGAAGACTTGGGTTTGAATCTCACTTTGCCACTTAATGTCTTTGTGACCATTAACAAGGACCTTGATGTCTCTGGGTCTCAATTTCAGCCTCCACAGAATTAAGAGATGAGACTAAAAGCTCCTGCAGTTCAATATCTGTGGCATTTTAGGGAGAGTTTGCATTAGGAATGGAGGTGTCAGCATGAGGAAAAATGCCAATTGAATAGGGCCGTCCTTCCTAGAAATCCAGCCCTCGTCCCATTAGAGAGAGAGAGGGAGGTTTCATGTTAGTTCTGTTTTCAGCAAGAGTCCAATGCTAAGTTCATCTGTCTGCCAGGAATTAGAATCCCAGAGATTCCACCCCCCTTCCTCCCTCCCCCTCCACTCTCAGCAGTGAAGGTGGAAACAGGGATGAATATCTTGCTATTGCAGGCTCCCAGCCAGCCAGGTCCTTCTCCAGGAGCCAAAGGTTAGTGACTCGTAACAAAGGCTGGTTGGATCCCTGGCCGAGGTGCTGAGCTGGGACCTTGATGCTGATGATGAAGGGCCATTTTATTTTTGTTATGCCAGCTAAAAATAAATTCAGCCAGAAAGTACATGGCCTCTTGACTAATAGCCAAATTAGGGACTAGTATTCTTGGATCTAGGAATGCTCAGTGTGGATTCTTTACTTTGCTACGGCATCTGGAAGCTCCTTGAAGTCAAAGACTCATTTTTGTGGTCTCTGGATCCACAGGGCAGTGCCTGCTATATAGTAGGCACTGAAAAAAAGACATTTTTATTTCTGTCTTTCAGTCTTTTTCCAATCTAGTTGGGTCAAATGAGATAATATGTGTAAAGCACATAGCAGAGTGCCAGGCACATAGTAGGCCCTATAGAAATGCTTATTTTCCTTTCTTCTCCTTTCCCCCTCTCCTCTGCCTCCCACCCCCCATCAACCTCTCCTTTTGCCACTCAGATAAGTAAGTAAGAACATTTGATACAAAAACCTTTTCTGACAATGTATACAACATGCTGTCCTTGTTGTTCCCCTTCTCT
Organism: Sminthopsis crassicaudata; assembly: GCF_048593235.1. NCBI lineage: Eukaryota > Metazoa > Chordata > Mammalia > Dasyuromorphia > Dasyuridae > Sminthopsis > Sminthopsis crassicaudata. The sequence goes on along the minus strand of NC_133617.1, from coordinate 28,999,521 downwards.
GCTAAGAGGAGGGACATAGGTTTCATTATTTCTTCTCTAAGATCCTTTCTGGTTTTAATAGGCACTTAAATGGAAATGAACTGAATCAAATTGAACTTTGTGCCCCTGAGTGAGAGATACTGGAGAAATGGAGAAGTGGTTGCTTTTTAAAACCTTCCTTCATTCCTCCCTCCCTCCCTCCCTCCCTCCCTCTCTTCTTCCCTCCCTCCCTCTCTCTTCTCTTTCTTTCTTTCTTTCTTTCCTTCCTTCCTTCCTTCCTTCCTTCCTTCCTTCCTTCCTTCCTTCCCTTCCTTCCTTCCTTCCTTCCTTCCTTCCTTCCTTCCTTCCTTCCTTCCTTCCTTCCTTCCTTCCTTTCCTTCCTCCCTCCCTCCCTCCCTCCTTCTCTTTCTTTCTTTCTTTCTTTCTTTCTTTTCTTTCTTTCTTTCTTTCTTTCTTTCTTTCTTTCTTTCTTTCTTTCTTTCTTTCTTTCTTTCTTTCTTTTCTTTCTTTCTTTCTTTCTTTCTTTCTTTCTTTCTTTCTTTCTTTTCTCTTTTCCTCCCTCCCTCTTTCCCTCTCTCTTCCTTCCTTCTTTCCTTCCCTCCCTCTTTCTTCATCATTTCTTCTTTCTTTATTCCCTCTCTCCCTACTTCCTTTCTTCATTTTCTTCCTTCTTCACTTCCTCTCATCCTCCCTTCTTCCTTTTGTCTCTTCTTTCCCAACCTGTGCTGGTTTTCTTCCCTCCTTAGGAAGCACAGGGCTCACCATATTGATGTCAGACTTAGTTCAAACTTAGCTGATGTATGTAACCCATTAAAGCTCAGAAATCCTAAACTCAAGTAGCCACCAACCATGGTCTTCATAGTACCAGGGACTGAAGGTGTGCACCACCATGCCCAAATAAAGTTGATATTTCAAATAACACTTCATAATATAATGGCTCCTAAAACTTTACAAAGTCATGGGGCTTCTTTTTTTTCAGAAAACTGTGAGTAAAACTGCCAAGTGATGACCAAATTATTGTTTAGTTGTTTTTCAGTCATGTCCAACCTTCCCTGTACCTTTTTAGAATTTTCTTGACAAAGGTCTGGAATGGTTTGTAATTTCCTTCTCCAGCTTATTTTATAGATGAGGAAACTGAGGCAGAGTTAAATGACTTGTCTAGGGTCATATAGCTGGTAAGTTTCTAAGACCAGATTTAAACTCAGATCTTCCTGACTTCAGACTTAGCACTTTATTTACTGTGTCACCTAGCTGTCCTGAACAACAACAACAACAACAATAGCAACTACTACTACTATTCTATTCTCTCTATTACTCTCTATTCTCTATTACTACTACTACTACTACTACTACTACTACTACTACTACTACTACTACTACTACTACTACTACTATTACTACTACTACTACTACTACTACTACTACTACTACTACTACTACTACTACTACTACTACTACTACTACTACTACTACAGCAACAACAACAAAATCAAAGTCTGTGGAGAGATGACAGAAAGTTTATAGCAAACCATTGAAGTAAATGTAGAGAGCAGAGCTGTAGTTAGAACTGAAAATAGTTTTACTTCCTGTAATCCAATAACCTTGTGAGGTCATATTATCAGGCTATTTGTACTACTATACAAATATTTTTCTATCCATTTCATAGATGAGGAAACTGAGGTTTATACTGCTAATAAGGATTAAAGCTGGGTTTTGGGTTTGAACCTGGGTCCTTCATTTTTCTTTCTATTATGTTATTGTAAGAGTGGACTTAGCTGGGTCCATTTCATGGGGGCTGAGCTGTGGAATTGATCTTGACATGGTTGGTATAAAGCTGTAGGACAATGTGTAGTCTTCTATTGGACTGATGACCAGATACTGGGGGTAGGAAATAGAGAGAGGAAGTCCAGAGGAAAAGGTGATGCCAAATGAGATTCTCACCAGAATGGAATTTCAATTCCAGGAAGGACAGCTGTTCTCAGCTGTAACTATAGCTTGCCCCTGTGTATTTACCTCAGTGGATTGCAATGAACTCTCAGTCCTCCACTGGAAGGCTTACTCACATTCTTTTGGAAGAAAAGGCCCATGGCATTTTTCCTATATATTTTTTAAAATTCTAAATCTAAGTTCAACCAACAAAAATGAATTAAAACCATCGTCTTACATAAAGCTTTAAAAATCAAAGCTATTTACAAAATTATAAAGCCTTATAATCAAGGCTATTTACAAAATTACTTAATAAAACCATCACCCCAAATCCCATTTGCTTCAGAGTCCCTTTGTGACCTTTTTCCTAACTATATTTTTAGTTTTAGTTTTGTTGTTTTTTTATTTCATTTTTTGTTTGAGTTCGACTCTCTTCCTATCTCTATCTCACCCACTTCCCACTCTCTAGGACATCAATTCCACCATATCACAGACAGTTTATGAAAGTGAGAAAAGCACACAGTGTTATTTGGTCAACACAATTTGGTAAGTCCTTACTTGGTATCAGGAACTATAACAAGTTGACAAAACAACAACAGCTGGCTTTTAAATAGCACTTTAAGGATTGTAAAGAGCTTTATAAATATTATCTCATTTCAGCAGCACAACTCTGGGAAGTAAGTACTATTAATACTTCCATTTTACAGATAAAGGAAACCGAGGGAGATAGAGGTTGTCCAGGGCCACAGGAAAACTAATTAAGAATGACTGGAACCCACATCATCTGATTTTCAGTTCAGTGTTCTTTCCATTACACTAAATTTTCTTGGGTCTCTCCCAGCTCTGCATTCCCTCTTCTAAGTTTCCTCCTAATTCTGACATTCTATGGTTTCATGTTTCTGTGATTAGTTTCCTTAAAAAAGGCAATGCAACATTCAGAATTGTTATGTGAATTCGCATTATATCTGAAAAATTACCTCTCCTATGTCCATTTGTCCCTCCCTTCCCCTATATGAATAATGATAAATCAACTGTATTTTGATATGCTCCGAGTCACAGAATTATAGAATTTTAATGGGATCTCAGTGACCATCAAGTCTAATCCATACCTCAAAAGGAGTCCTTCACTATAACATACTCAACATATAATTACTCAGCTTTTGCTTGAAAAACCTCATTGAGAGGAGCCCTTTCTGCTTCTAATATTTATTACTTGTGTGACTTTGGGCAAGTAACTGAAACTTTCAGGGCCTCAGTTTTCTCATTGTGAAATGAAGGATGTCAGACCTGATGGCTCCCTGTTCCTTCTAAGTTTCTATATTTCTATGGCCTTCTGAGGGGTCCACTATATTTTTGGATAGTTCTAATTATTGGGAAAATTTCCCTCATATAAAAGCCTTAACCTGCTTTTTGTATCTTCCAATATTCCTCCTAGTTCTGCCCTTGGGGGCTAAGGAGACTATATCTCCATATACCAGCTCTTCAGTTATTTGAATACATATCTCAGGTCTCCCCTTTCCTCCGATCTCCTCTTCTTTGTAAGGTGGGGGTGAAGTGAACCCTAGTGTTTCAGCCTCTTTACCATTGTCTGATATTTTATAATGCTTTGCTCCATCTGTCTACCTTGCCCCGCTGTTGTGAGGTTCAAATGAAGCAATATTAGTAAAGTGTTTAGCATGTACCTGGAACACAGTTACTTCATAAATGTTTATTTTCTTATAGAAGAGATTCTCTCTCTCTCTCTCTCTCTCTCTCTCTCTCTCTCTCTCTCTCTCTCTCTCTTCTATCTCTCTCTCTCTCTCTTTCCCTCTTTCTCTCTCTCTCTTTTTCTCTGTCCATCTGTCTCTGTCTCTTTCTTATTTATCATCTCCCTCTTCCTTCTCCTCCTCTTTCTATCCTCTGTTATCTATCTTATCTCTTTTCCTTTTTCTATTCTTCTGTCTGTGTGATACGTTTATGTATCTATGTACCTACCTATTCATCTATCTCATCAACATATTAACCTTTCAGTGGGGCCTTGTTCAGGAGGACTAGCACCTCTGATGTGAGGGTTTGCTGAACCTCTTTCAAGGCTACTTATCCATCTTTGAAGTTCACTAATCACTCAACTCTTACCCGTGTCTCCAAGAAGCCATAGCATGCACAGTGGTCATGCATACTGTGGTCACTGTACCCTAGTGAAACCATCTCAGCAGACAAGCTAAAACAGCTAACCAACTGATAATCCTCAAACCCAGTGGTGAATTAGGAAGATGATCTATCTCAAGGATGTGAAGACTTTTCCTGGGGGAATGGGATGAGAACAGTTTGTTCCAATGGTCAGAAAGGCAGCTGAAGTAGATGCTGTGGAGAACTTACAGCTTGGTCACACATCAGAAAGACCAAGGTAATCCAGTACATCCTGGACCACTGGCAATCATTTTGACTTTTGTCTTGCCAGTGGACTTTGATGGCTTTGGAAGAGAGAGCAGACTGGCAACTTTATGCAACTCTTCCTTGCTTAAATCCAATTCACATGCAAATCACCTATAATCTCGCTGGTTCTCTTAAAAATGAACCGATGAAAAATAACAATCCAACACATTATACTTTAGCTTTCACTGGGGGTGGGAAGGGGAGGAAGAATATGGACAAATTCCCTCAATGTGACAAACTGTACTAATGGTTTGTAAGCCAGTTTGAGTAAGTAAAGATGAAGTCCTTTGTCAATGAGAAGTCTTTGGGATGATGGTACAACTGGATCTTCCAATGACAGAAGTTCATCTTCTATTATCACTGCCAGACAGATGTTATGGCGTATTAACCTTTTGTTCTACCTTTCTATCTTGCTGGACAGCTCCACGTGGATATAATTGATATTTACTAGATATTTAAGTCCCTGAATATCTCTGAGCTCCAGTTGTTGTTTTCATCTGTAGCCTGCTGTAGGGATAAAGAGTTGTTCTTGGAGTCAGGAAGACTGAAGTTCAAGTTCTACCATTAGCATATACTAGCTGTGTGACCATAAGTCACTGTGGTCTTAAGAGAGATCCCTGGGGCCCTAAGATGCTAAATCAAAGAGGACACATTAATGAGCAACAGGACATGGAGTTTCCATGTAGGGAAGAGATGCCATTGACTTGGAAGTCAGACAATTTGTGTTTCAATTCCAGCTTAACTATTTATTTATTTTTTTATATTTTTGAGAAAGTCACTGTAGAACTCAGTTTCCTCTTCTGTAAAAAGGTGTTGGATTAGATGAGAAATAGCTGAGTTTTCAGGCATCTGACATGGGTTTGAGTCCTGATTCTGCCTCTTAATCACTGTGTGACCTTGGACAAGACTTTTACCTTCCCTCAGTTTCCTTATTTCTAAAGCAGAAGAGCTGAATTAGATAACCTCTAAGGTCTACCTCAACTGGTCTTTCCCAGAAATAATTTTAATGTTCTTTCTTATTTTTTAAACTTTTATTGGTCTTTCCCATTTTTACATAATCTTCATTTCCCAGTATGTTCCTCCTCTTCTCTGAGAGTTATTCCTTAGAGCAAAGAATAAAAAGAAAAAAAATACTTTACCAAAAATAACCAACATCTCAACCAAGTCTGGCACTATCTATAGTGCCTCATACTGAGGATTAGCCCTCTCTACAAAAAAGGGGGGCAGGAGAAGGAAGTGGCTTTTATTTCTGTTCTTCAGAGCCAAATTTGGTCATCATAATCTCACAGATTTGGTGTCTGTTTTCTCTAAAACAATTTAGAAATGTGTTATTGTGATAGACATATATGTGTGTATATATGAATGCATATATCTGTTTGTTTGTATTTGTGTGTGCCCATGGTAATGATGTATCCCTTTATTCTCCTCTCCCTGTTTTCCTTATCCACATGCCATGATTGGATATCTCCCTTCTCAAGGAGAAGCCCCTGTGCTTGATCAGGGGGTTAGCTGGTAGGAAACAGTCTCTTTGCTAAATCCTGTTTCCAGAGCTGGGCTTGATCCCTTCTGTCCCTGAACATTCTAACTACAGATGGAACAGAAGATTTCTGTTGGCTCAGAATGAATGGGAAAAATGGAACGCTTGGCAAAGGGAAGGCAGTAGGAGAATAAGAGGGCAAAGAGTTGCCTGTACTCAGCAGCAGGATCTGAGGGGCCTGAAGCCCCAGGAAGGGCCAGGCCCTCAGGGAGGAAGCAGCAAACTGAGCAGGGCTCCAAGGCTGCCTGAGGCTGCCTTGGCAGTGCATGAGGGAAGGGAGATGTAATCTCCAGGGAATTCCTGTGGCTAGTTATTACTTTAGGAAGCTGGGAGGAGACTTAGAACACAGAATCTAAAATCTGGGAAGATCATTAGATCATAGAATGTCAGAACTGGAGGAAGAATTGAACACAGATCTTGGATCTTGGAACACAGAAAGTCAGTAGTGAGAAGGTTCTTAGAGCATAGAATGCCAGAACTAATAGGGGCCTTAGAACAGGAAATGCTAGAGCTGGTCGGGACCTTAGAACAGGGAATGTCAGAGGTGGGAGAAATCTTAGAACAGGGGATGTCAGAACTGGAAAGGGCCTTGGAATAGGGAATGCCAGGGCTGGGAAGGGCTTTGTAACAGAGAATGCCAGTGCTAGGAGGGGCCTTAAAACAAAGAATGTCAGAACTGACAGGGGCGCCAGAACAGGAAATGTCCAAGCTGGGAGAGGGTAGGTAGGATCGAAGAAGAAATTTGGGAATTTGGGAATTTTCCTCCCTTCTCTTGGTCTCAGTCTCCTAGCTGTAAATGCAATATAAACTCCAACCAGAATCATTTTTAAGATATGAGTTGAATTAAATTCTTCTAGAAATTAGGAGGCTATTTTTCTCAATTCCACCACCCCTCCCTCCATTCATTCTTTGCTCTCTCCACTTGGGGTGCAATGACTTGCCCTTTGGATTTTCCATCCTCATCTCTTTCTGCCCTCATACAGCCTCTCTGGTTCAGACCCTATCACTTCTTATCTGGATTCCTGCAAGCCATGTTTCTTTCCTCTCCTTCCTAGTTTCTTTCCTCTCCCCTTCTCCTCCCATTCATCCTGCAGACAATGATCCAAACTGACCTAACAGAAGACCCCTTTCTCCCTTTTCCTCTTGTACCTCCCCAACCTTCCAACTTGGAATAGAGCTGGGCATGTCCTGGTCAATGGACTTAGGAAACAGGGAACTAGTGGGGAGAAAGAGATGTAGAACGGAAAGAATTGGACCTAGGTTCAAATACCACCTATTAGGTTGATTTACTACCTGTGTGATCTTGGACAAGTCATCTTACCTTTTTTTATCTGTAAAAGGATGTGGTTAGACTAGATAATCTTTGAAGTCGTTTACAACTCTAAATCTGTGGGATCAACCTAATCTGATGGTGGTGGTGGTGATGATGGTAGTAGTGATGATAGTGGTGATGGGGGTGCTGATGATGATAGTGGTGGGAGGGATTGGTTCAGATAATGAATCCAAGTTCACTTTCTAACATGACTATAATGTGAATCTTCTACACCAGGTCTGGGTCATGGCAATCTAAGATTTAATGAGATAATATATTTGTCAAATGCGTAACACAAGCATATAGTAGGTGCTTAATAAATGTTTGTCCCTTCCACCTATCCCCTCTTTACTTTGGTCTGGTTAAATTTATAGACTTATTCAGAATTATGTTTTAAAATGCATTAAGTAAAATATAGAGAATTTCAAAGGGAACAAATTATGATGAAATAGCTATTCAGTTATACACATATATACATATACATACACACATACACATACCTAACCTGTTGCAGAGCATGTGAAGCTCGTATTGGTCTGATCAGCCACAATTGGACACACTAATGATTCTAACATAGCAATGTCATTTTGACCCTCTTCGAGATTGAAAGACAACAACCGACCAACCAGCCAATACTTACAGTTCCAGGATTTAGAGTAAGAGCATAGATAGCAATGCCATTTTGTCCCTCTTTGAGAATGAAAGACAATAATTGACCAACCAGCCAATACTTTAAGTTCCAGGACTTTAGGGTAAGACCCTCTGCTTGCACAGATTGCATGTTTGTGTAGTGACTATGGCATATGGTAAATATTCAAGACAGAATTCAAAGTTCCAAATCCAGAAAGGATTTTAGGGATCCTCTACTCCAATTCCATCATTTTTAAGAGGAGGAAACTGAGGCCCTCAAAGGGGAAGGGAGTGATCAATAAATGGCCTTACCTTCAGTTGCTTTTCTATTGTTGAATCCTGAGTTGTGAATTCCCCAGGATAACCTAGATACCTTGACTAGAGGGAAAGACATGCTGCTATGGCCTTGAGAATAACATCTGGAGTCCAAGGCTTCAAATCCTGGCTCTTGTGCTTTTTAATTTACTTTTACTTTTACTTTTTTTTTACTTTTTACTTTTGTGACTTGGGGTTAAATTATTTCCGCTTTCTGGGTCTCCATTCCCTCTCTTCAATGAGGGGGTTGGACTAAAGCATGAGTTTTTTTTTAAACAATCTGATAATTATATTTTATAATATCATTGGTTTTCTTTGTGACACCATGAGCTTTATTTTAGGCATTTAAATTCTGGGAAGGGTCTGTGGAATTGCCCGAAGGGTCCTGGCCTATACACAAAAGGTAAAGAATCCAACCCAGAGGATCCTTATAGTTCTTTCCAGCTTGGAATCTATGGCCCATTGGAAACACAGGCTAGGAAGAAGCCAAGTTGAGGGCTGGGCCAGCAGGCAAGGGAGTTCTCTATAGTTTACTCCCTGGACTCTTTCTCTCTCTTCCCTGAATCATGCTGCAGCTAGCACTGTTCCTGGTGCCAGTCCACTGGTCTTTTGGGTCTGCTCACAAATTTTACCCATGAGGGCATTGCTGTTGTGTTCAGTCATTTCTGTATTCGACTCTTCATTGTGATCTGATGGCTCAGAGCCCACCCAGGCCCTCTATCCTCCACTATCTGCTGAACTCTGTCATTGCTTCCATGATACTCTCTATCCATCTCACCCTCTGCCATTCCCTTTTTCTTTTCCCTTCAATCCTTTCCCAAACCATGGTCTTTTCCAATAGGTCCAAAATATTTAAATTTCAGCTTCAGTATTTGACCTTTTAGTGAATAGTCTGAATTAATTAATGATTGGCCATGTCCAAACAGCCCCTGCACTTTTGGGGAGGGAGAGACTGGTAAAGGGAAGGGGAGAAAAAGGGAATAAGCAAGTATTGAGTGCCTAGGTACTGTGATAAATGCTTTTTACAGATATTATTTCATTTGATCTTCACAACAAACCTGAGAAATCAATGCTGCTATTACCCCCATTTTACAGTTGGGAAAACTGAAACAGACTGAAATTAAATGAGTTGCTTAGAGTCATATAGTTAATAAGCATCTGAGGAGGGTTTTGAACTCAGTTTCAGGCCTGGGGCTATATTCACTGAGCAACCTAATTGCCTTGTAGACAAACAGATTAAGTGACTTGTCCAAGATCACACAGCTTGTAAGTGTCTGAGGCTGGATTTGAATTCAGGTTTTCCTGAGTCCAGCCCCTACTCTCTATCCACTAAGCCACCTACGTGCTGCCTCTGAAAAAAAAAGGGGCACCCTTTCTTGGGGATGACTATTTCGTTATTAGCCAAAAGACCCACTTAGAAAAATTGGCCTGAGTAGGTGAGCGAATACATCATGGAATAGGTCTCTACTATATTCATTCTTCAAGGGTTTTTATATTATCTCTCTCAATAGATAAAGAGCTAGAACCTGGACTCGGGAAAACTCAGTTCAAAACTAGCCTCCAATACTTATTAGCTATATGACTCTAGGCAAGTCATTTCATCTTAGCCTGCCTCAGTTTTCCCAACTATAAAATGGGGATAATAATAGCACCTACCTCTCAGAGTTGTAAGATAGTATCTATATACAAATGCTAGTCATGATTAATAGCAGTATACTAGTCACTTAATAAATACTCACTTGATTGTCCCTCCCAATCCCGCATAGTCAGGCAATCTCACAGTCAGTTTAAGCTTGGACCAGTCATTTCCAGCCACACACAGCATGAGACCTGGCTCTAGAGCTGGAAGGGCCTCCTAGTCCTAGCCTCCTATTTTATAGATGAGGAAACTGAGACCTGGACAGGTAGGATTATTTGCTGCAGATCCCATAGGTAGTACAAGTAAGAAGAGATGTCATTCAGACTCAGGGTCTCTGACTCCAGAGTGCTCATTGAATTATTTTAAAATAATCTATACATGCAAACAGGGGTGACAAGCTGGTTGGTCTGGGGGTGCTCTGCCATCCGGTGATCTTATCCTGGCAATGGAGGCAATGATGGAAAAAGGGAAGCTATTTCTGCAAAGCCCACCCCACCCCCACCTTTTCCACCTGATTAATCGCATTAAGCTTTTGTCAATAGAAAGATCCCCTGGGTGCCCGGCTGTAGCAGCTGCTGGAGGTGGCAGACTTACTCAGTAGTTAAGAAAGCTGCATTGCAGGGCTGAGCGGTCTGGACCAGGGAGCACGGACCCTCGCGATCATTCAGCTGCCAGCCAGGCAGAGGTGGATAGATGCAGAGAACAGAAGCAGAAAGCTCTGGAATCTGGGAAGAATCTTAGACTATGGAGAACATTGGAGAGCTGGTCTCTAATGCTGGCTCTGCCCAAAGCTGAATGGGATGACCTTGGGTAAATGGCTCAACTTTTCTAAATCTCAGTTTCTCCATCTGTAAAATGGGGAGAATAATCAGGGAGGTACAGTGAAAGTTGAATAGAAATGGGAGATAGAGAACTTGTCTCTTCTATTTACTAACTGGTGAGGCTCCTGATCATTTTGTGCCTCAGTTTCCTAATCTGAAAATTGGTCCCTTCCTACCCTACATCTATGGTCTTATGGATTTAATAATGGTGATGCTTTCCATTTATGTTACTAGCACTTAAGGCTGACAAATTGCTTTCACATGTTAAGTCTTTTTGTCTCTTCCAGTTACTCCTACTGATGGAAGAGAAGGGATTTTTATCCTCAAGACCATATTACTACCCCCATTTTGTAGCTGAGGAAACTGAAGTCCAGTGAAATAAGAGTGTCTTACCCAGAATCACACAGGCAAGGGGAAGAATTAAGATTTGAACCAATGGTGGAAAGTGGGAAGGAATTAGCCCACAATGTTCCAAGTGTTTTACAAAAATATCTCCTTTGATCTTCACAACAACTCTGCAAGGTAACTACTTAGGTATCTCCATTTTGCTTTTGAGGAAACTGAGGCAAACAAGTTAGATGAGTTTCCCAGGGTCCCACAGTTAATATCTAAGGCAGGATTCCCAGAACTCTATACACTGTGCCTTTCTCATCCCTTTTAAGATATTCAGTTGTTTTTCAGTTATACCTAACTTCTCATGAACCTCTTTGGAGTTTTCTTGGCAGAGATACTGGAATGATTTTCCATTTCCTTCTCCAGCTGATATTACAGATGAGGAAACTGAGGCACACAGGGCAAAGTGACCTGTCTAGGGTCACAGAGTTAGGAAGGATTCATTTTACCAATATGTTATTAGTTTTTGGTCCACATTTATGATCTCATTTGTGTAGAAAATTTCGAAAGAGAAAACTACCTCCCCCAACCAATGTAATTGTTCTGTGATTTGTTGTCTTAGAATAGATATTCTTAACCATTTTTGTATCAAGAACTCTTCTGTCAGTCTGGTATACCTTCCTCTAAAATGATATTCTTAAATGCATAAAATAACACGCATAAGGTTCCATAGGAAATCTGTAATATTGAACTAAAGATGTTTTTTTCCCTTATTCAAGTTCATTGATCCCTTGAAATCTATCCAGAGAGGTGACAAATCTGGTCTCAGACACATTACTAGTTGTGTAACCCAAGATAAACCAATCCACCTCTATTTGCCTCAGTTTTCCTAAATGTAAAATAAAGATAATAATTGTACCTGTCTTCCAGAGTTGTTGGTGGGGGATCAAAGGAGATAATATTTATAAATGCTAAGCACAGTGCTTGGCACATAGTATTTAATAGCATTTAATAAATATTCACTTTCTTTTCTTAGAAAGTTACTTTGGGCACTTCAGAGAAATTGTCTTGAATTGCACAGAAAGTTGTATGTATCAGAGGCAAGATTTGAATTCAGATCTTCCTGATTCTGAGCTTGGTTCTTTATTAACTATACTGCACTGGCTTTGTAATGAATGAATGATGATGATAAATACTGGTCAAATCAGATTAAAACTGTTCTGCAAATGGGTCTCTTTTCCTGTGGCCATCCTCTGGCCTATCAAAATCTTGCCTTTTTTATTTAAATGTTTCCCTTACTTCTGAGTCATATTCTTTAGGATCCGGGCGTGGGAGACAATTGAATGAAAAAGCAGAAAAGATGGAATATTGTGGGAGAAAGGGAGAGACTTCAGTTCTTTCCTTTCTTTTTAAAATACAGGGTTGACTTTACAAAGCTAGTGAGGGCTCAAGTTCAGCCACTTGGTAAAGTGGGCAGTGTAGGTCAGATTGATTTGGAAACTCGAACAGCCTTTCTCATCCCTTTCAAGATGTTCACTTATTTTTCAGTCATGCCCAACTCTTCATAAATCCATTTGAGGTTTTCTTGGCAAAGATTATGGAATGGTTTGCCATTTCCTTCCCCAGCTCATATTACAGATGAGGAAACTAGGATACACAGAGTGAAGTGACTTACCCAGGGTCATACAGCTAGTGAGTGTCTGAAGCTGAATTTTAATTCAGGTCTTCCTCTAGTGTCATTGTGTCACCTAGTCACCCCATTCTCATTCTTTAAAAAGAGATAAGAAGTCAGGGTAGAAGCCAAAGAAACTAGTTTTTTTTTTTTAACTGTGTGCCTCCTTGTCCCCTAGACCCTGCCTCTGTCAATTCTCTGAAGCCTCCTGCCTTGCTTTTTTCTGATGTCTCAGCTTCCCCTTCCTTCTTTCCTTTCTTTCTTTCCTTCCTTCCTTCCTTCCTTCCTTCCTTCCTTCCTTCCTTCCTTCTTTCCTTCCTTCCTTCCTTCCTTCCTTCCTTCCTTCCTTCCTTCCTTCTTTTCTTCCTTCCTTCTTTCCCACCCTTCCTCCTACTCTTCCTCCCACCCTTCCTCCTACTCTTCCTCCCACCCTTCCTCCTACTCTTCCTCCTACTCTTCCTCCCACCCTTCCTCCTACTCTCTCTCTCCTCTCTCTCTCTCTCTCTCTCTCTCTCTCTCTCTCTCTCTCTCTCTCTCTCTCTCTCTCTCTCTCTCTCTCCCTCTCTCTCCCTCTCTCTCTCTTTCCCTCCCTCCCTCCCTCTTTTCTGTCGCCCTCTCTGTCTCTCCACCTTTCTATATATCTATCTTTCTACCCATCCTATATCCTTCTATTTCAGTTTGTAAACTTCTAGACATCCCTCCATTCTTGGAATGGTCTCTCTATTCACCTCTACCTCCTTGAAGGCAGGAACTGTATTTTTTGCCTTTCTTTGTATTCCCACAACTTAGCAAAAGTATCTGACACATAATAAACACTATATTCTAGTTATGTAAGCCTAGACAAGTTAATTAAACCTTCAGTGCTTTAGCAGTAACACTAGCACGATCCTGTTGTAGAAAAGGTATCCAGCTACCTTGGAGCTCCTGAGTATTCTTTATATCAGTGAAATTACCAGTATAGTCCCTATCACTATCCCTTGCCAATTGTTGAAATGGATAGGAAATTTTCCTTTGTGACACCCCTTTACCCAAGAGAAGCCCCACCCTGAGAGCTGAGATTTAGAGCCGGAAGGGACTGCTTCATTTTACCTCCAGACCAACCTTAGACAGGGAAACTGAAGACTGTGGAAGGTAAATAACTTGACTGACATCACACAGAAAAAGAGTATCAGAGGCAAGATTTGAACCCAGGCCTTCTGCTTCGAGAACCAGGATTCTTTCTCCTCTATCAAGGACACATAACTACTAAGCACCAAATCTCAGAGCTCAGCTTAGCTTTCCAGCAAAGCCAATGCGCTTACCATTAGTCCAGACTGTCTCTTTGGGGATAAACCAGCCTGTGAATCTGGAAAATGAAGCTAATGATTCGGGTTGGGGATGAGCAGTTCCCAGCCAAGATTCCCCCTCCCTGACCACACAGACACCTCCTTACAAATCACTGGCGTCTACCACAGAGATGCTGAGTCCCAAGCTCTGGCTTGGCGTGTGGTGCAATGGGAAGAAAGGCATTTGGAAGACAGCTGGCTGTCCAGCCTTGATCCATTACCTGGTGGGGCTCCAGAATGGTGCAGTGCTCAAGATTCCAGTAAGTTTCCATCTTCAACCTATGAATTTCCAAACCAGTGTATCCCACCCAAGCATATACACACACCCCAGCGGCTCTCAATTGCAGCTTCTTTCCATCTCCACTTCCACCCCCACCTCTGCCTTTCTCAGAATGGCTGAAAGTCACCCTGATTTTTTTTGCCCTGTTGCCTCTAGCATAAAATACAAACTTCTGCTTGATGTTTAACATCCTTTACCACATGGCTCCAGATTATTCTTCTATTTCATCTCTAACCTCTGTATTTTGTCTACACTGTTACCAAATCCTGCCAAAGGTTAGACTAGCATCTCTGCTTCCTTTCTCCTCTCATTCTCATTACCTCAGTGGGACTTGGTCTAGCCTTGAGAAGTTATTTCATAGCCCTCCTATGGAAGGGGTAGGAATTGAGAAGATCCCAAGAGGACCATGAAAAACACAAGGCAGCATGACAGAGTGGAGAGATCAAGTTGGCAAAACTTGGGTTTAAGTCCTGACTTTGACATCCAGAAACACCATGTGGCATAGTGCAAAGAGTGCTGGGACTGAGTTCAAATACACCCTCACTTTCTAGCTGTGTGACTTTGGATAAGTCCCTTTACTTCAATTTTCATCATCTTTTACATGGAAATAATGATAGCACCTACCCTGGAGAGTTGTTGTAAAGACCCGATGAGACAACATCTGTAAAAAGTGCTTAGCACGGTGCCTTGTACACAGCAGGCACTAGTTAAAGACTTATTTTATTTTCTTGCATTATTTTGTCTCTTAGAAAAGAAGTTGCCATAAGCTAAAGATGTGACTGAGTCCCTTTGAGGCCAAAGGATTGGGAAGGATGAAAATGATCGTATTACACTATTTCAAAGTCTGATTCTTTTTGTACAGCAAAACAACTGTTTGAACGTGTATACAGGTATTATATTTAATTTGTACTTTAATATATTTAATATGTATTGGTCAACCTGCCATCTGGGGAGGGGGGAGAAGGGGAAAAATTAGAACAAAAGGTTTGGCAATTGTCAATGCTGTAAAATTATCCATGCATATATCTGGTAAATAAAAACAACAACAACAAAAAAGATTGTACTAGAATAATGTCCAGCAGGCTTCAGCCCTTTGGCAGTTAAAGGGTTAAGGGAATTGCCACCAGGTGAAATGCTGACTCTTTGGATGAGAGTTTGTGTTGTGGGATGATGGGGTTGTAGATTTGCAATGTAAGAGACCTCAGAGTCCAACTAATCTAATACCCTCATTTTCTAGCTAGGAAGCTAAAGCTAATCAAAGTCCCCAAGGTCACTCCATCAGAACTGGAGCTGGGGCAGGAGGGAGAGAGATGGAGTTTTTCTTTTCCTCAACTTTTTCTTCCCTATTAGTGTAGAAACAAGGCAGAAATGGGTAGAGTTGAGGCAGCATTTGCAGGGCACAAGGGGTAGGAAATTTCGAATCCACTGAAGAGTCCCATCTTTGCTTCCAAATAACCACTGCCCACAGTGTAGTCTTCATCTATACTGATACTAATGGGTAGAGGTGGGGAAAGGGATGGGTTAAGGCCTGAGGAAAATGGAAGACTGGATGGATGACGGGAGGAACAGAAATCCCATATCCTGAAAATCTATTATTTATGGGAGTGAAGTTGCTTTCTTCTAGAACATCTCAAATTTCTTGGAATCAACATGCAGAAGAGCTGGCCTTGGCCTGAATTCAGAATATGGGTTCTCTTCCGATTGCCAGAAAAAGAAGCCTACTCTAGTGGGGAAAGTACTGAACTGGCAGGCATGGGGATATAAGTTCAAGTTCTGGCTACTGTGTAACCCTAACATCTATGAATCTCAATTTCCCCAAGTGTGAAATAAAAAACTTGGAGTCTCTTTTAGCACTATATGATGCTAGGTGGCACGTTGATTGGAGTCAGAATGATCTGAGATCCAGCTTCACTTTTCTAGCTGTGTGATCCTAAGTAAATCTTTTTGCCTTAGTTATCATGAGTTGGAACAATTTAGTCAGTGTAGTAGAACAGAACAGCAGGGCTGGGAAGGAAGGGAAAGAAACAAACTTTTATTAATTACCTACTATGTGCACTTTTTAATTATTATCTTACTTTATCTTCACAGTAACTCTGAGAGAGGTAGGTACTATTATGACCCCCATTTTACATATGAAGAAACTGAGGCAGCAGAGGTAAAGTCATTTATCCCAGGTGACACAGCTAGAAGTGATTGAGGATAGATTTTTAAAAATGTTTTTATTAAAGCTTTTTATTTACAAAACATTTTCATGGCTAATTTTTCACCATTGACCCTTGCAAAACTTTCTATTCCAAATTTTTCCCTCTTTCCCCCCACCCCCTCCCTTAGATGGCAGGCAGTCCAATGCATATTAAATATGTTAAATATATGTTAAATACAATATATGTATGCATATTTATACAGCTACCTTGTCACACAAGAAAAATTGGATTTAGAAAGAAAAAAAAACCTGAGAAGGAAAACAAAATACAAGCAAACATCAATAGAAAACGTGAAAATGCTATGTTGTATTCCACACTCTGTTCTCACAGGCCTCTCTCCTCTGGATGTATATGGCTTTCTTCATCACTGAACAGTTGGAAATGGTTTGAATCATGTGAATTTAAAAATTTTTTTATTAAAGCTTTTTATTTACAAAGCATATGCATGAGTAATTTTTCCAATATTGACCCTTGCATAACCTTTTGTTGCAAATTTTCTCCTCTTTCCCCCCCACCCCTTCCCCTAGCTGGCAGGTAGTCCAATACATGTTAAATATGTTGAAATACATGTTAAATCCAGTATATGTATGCATATTTATACAGCTACCTTGTCGCACAAGAAAAATCAGATCAAGAAGAAAACTGAGAAAGAAAACAAGATGCAAGCAAATAACAACAGAGAGAGTGAGAATGCTATGCTGTGTTCCACACTCTGTTCCCATGGTTCTCTCTCTGGGTGTAGATGGCGCTCTTCATCACTGCATAAGTGGGGCTGGTTAAAAGCTTCTCACTGCTGAAGAGAGCCATGCCTATTTCAGAATTGATCATCATATAGTCTTGTTATCGCCATGTACAATGATCTCCTGGTTCTGCTCATTTCACTCAGCATTAGTTCATGTAGGTCCCTCCAGGCTTCTATGAAATAATCCTGCTAGTCATTTCTTACAGAACAATAGTATTCCATAGCATTCATATGCCATAATTTATTCAGCCATTCTCCACTTGATGGGCATTCACTCAGTTCCAGTTTCTTGCTACTACAAAAAAGACTTCCACAAACATTTTTGCACATGCGGGTCCTTTTCCCTCCTTTAAGATCTCTTTGGGATATAAGCCTAGTAGTAACATGGCTGGATCAAAGGGTATGCACAGTTTGATAACTTTTTGAGCATAACTCCACATTGCTCTCCAGAATGGTTGGATCCATTCACAGTTCCACCAACAATGTGTCAGTTTCCCAGTTTTCCCACATCCCCTCTAACATTCATCATTATCTTTTCCTTTCATCTTAGCCAATCTGACAGGTATGTAGTGGTATCTCAAAGTTGTCTTAATTTGCATTTATCTGATCAATAGTGATTTGGAACACCTTTTCATATGACTAGAAATAGTTTCAATTTCTTCATCTGAAAATTGTCTCTTCATATTCTTTATCAATTGGAGAATGGCTTGAATTCTTATAAATGTGAGTCAGTTCTCAACATATTTTAGAAATGAGGCCTTTATCAAATCCTTTGGATGTAAAAATGTTTTCCCCAGCTTATTGCTTCCCTTGTAATCTTGTCTACATTAGTTTTGTTTGTACAAAAACTTTTAAACTTAATATAATCAAAATAATCTATTTTATGATCAATAATGATCTCTAGTTCTTCTTTGATCTCAGATTCCTTCCTCCTCCACAAATCTGAGAGGTAAACTATCCTATGTTCTTCTCCTTTGTTTATAGTATTATTCTTTATACCTAGATCATGAACTCATTTAGATCTTATCTTGGTATAAGGTGTTAGGTGTGGGTCTATGCCTACTTTCTGCCATACTAGCTTCCAATTTTCCCAGCAGTTTTTGTCAAATAGTGAATTCTTATCTCAAAAGTTGGGGTCTTTGGGTTTGTCAAATTCTAGATTGTTATAGTTATTGGCTATTTTGTTCTGTGAACCTAATCTATTCCACTGATCAACTTCTCTATTTCTTAGCCAGTACCAAATGGTTTTGATGACTTCTGCTTTATAATAGTTTTAGATCTGGTATATCTAGGCCATCTTCATTTGCTTTTCTCTTCATTAATTCCTTTGAAATTCTTGAACTTTTATACTTCCTGATGATTTTGTTGTTATTTTTCTAGGTCAGTAAAATAGTTTCTTGGGAATTTGATTGCTATGGCACTAAATAACTAGATTAGTTTAGGGAATATTGTCATTTTTATTATATTTACTTGACCTATCCATGAGCACTTGATATTTTTCCAGTTGCTTAGAACTGACTTTATTTGTGTGAAAAGTGTTTTGTAATTTTGCTTATATAGTTCCTGACTTTCCCTTGGCAGATAAATTTCCAAATATTTTATATTATCTACAGTTATTTTAAATGGAATTTCCCTTTGTATCTCTTGCTGTTGGATTTTGTTGGTGATATATAAAATGCTGAGGATTTATGTGAATTTATTTTGTATCCTGAAACTTTGCTAAAGTTGTAGATTATTTCTAATATCTTTTTAGTTGATTCTCTGGGATTCTCTAAGTATACCATCATATCATTTTCAAAGAGTGATAATTTGGTTTCCTCATTACCTACTCTAATTCCTTTAATCTCTTTTTTCTCTTCTTGCCAAGGCTAGCATTTCCAATACAATATTGAATAGTAATGGTGATAATGGGCAACCTTGTTTCACCCCTGATTTATTAGGAATGGTTCTAGTTTATCCCCATTACATATGATGTTTACTGATGGTTTTAAATAGATGCTACTTATTATTTTAAGGAAAAGTCCGTTTGTTCCTATATTCTCTAGTGTTTTTAATAGGAATGGGTGTTGGATTTTATCAAATGCTTTTTCTGCATCTATTGAGATAATCATATGTTTTTGTTAATTTGATTATTGATATAGTCAATTATATTAATAGTTTTCCTAATACTGAACCAGCCCTGCATTCCTGGTATAAATCCTACTTGGTCGTGCTGTATTAATCTGGGGATGATTATTTGTAACCTCTTTGCTAATATTTTATTTTTTGCATCAATATTCATTAGGAAGATTGGTCTATAATTTTCTTTCTGTTTTCGTCCTACCTGGTTTAGGTATCAGTACCATGTCTATGTCATAACAAGAATTTGGTAAGATGAATCGTCTGATTGTTGAAGAGAGTTACATTCATCAGAATTGATCATCATATAGTCTTGTTATTGCTTTATATAATGTGATCTCCTGGTTCTGCTCATTTCACTTAGCATCAGTTCATGTAGGTCTCTCCAGGCTTCTCTGAAATCATCCTGCTAGTTATTTCTTACAGAACAATAATATTCCATAACATTCATATACTATAATTTATTCAGCCATTCTCCAATTGATGGGCATCCATTCAGTTTCTAGTTTTTTTGACACTACAAAAAGGGTTGCCACAAACATTTTTGCACATGTGGGTTTCTCTCCCTCCTTTAAGATCTCTTTGGGATATGAGCCCAATAGAAACACTGCTGATCAAAGAGTATGCACAGTTTGATAACTTTTTGAGCATAGTTCCAAACTGCTCTCCAGAATGATTGGCTCTGTTCACAGTTCCACCAACAATGTATCAGTGTCCCAGTTTTCCCTCATCCCCTCCAACATTTGTCAGTATCTTTTCCTATCATCTTAGCCAATCTGACAGGTGTGTAGTGATATCTCAGAGTTGTCTTAATTTTCATTTCTCTGATCAATAGTGATTTGGAGCATCTTTTCATATGACTAGAAATAGTTTCAATTTCTTCATCTGAAAATTGACTGTTCATATCCTTTGACCATTTATCATTGGAGAATGTCTTGAACTATTATAAATGTGAGTCAATTCTCTACATATTTTAGAAATGAGGCCTTTATCAGAACCTTTGAATATAAAATATTTTCCTACTTTATTGCTTCCCTTCTAATCTTGTCTGTATTAGTTTTGTTTGTACAAGGTCTTTTTCACTTAAAATATTTTGTGACCAATAATGATCTCTAATTCTTCTTTGGTCACAAACCCCTTCCTTTGAGTATAGATTTGAACTCAGGTTCAAACTGAGGTGACTCCAAGGCCAGTACTCTTAGCCACTCCTTAGGGATTCTTAGCTGTTCAGTTCTGACACTAATTTACAGAGTGATCCTCAGAGGGAATCACTTTCCTTCCCTGAGATTATTTTCTATTTTGTATCATAAAATGGTTGACTAGTCCCTTTGACAGTCTATAAGATATTACATTTTCTATTTTTATGTTAGATATAGAAATTCAATTCAATTTTGCGAGTATTTATTAAGAACTTACCATGTTCAAGAAATTATGCTAGGCCCTGGGGATGCAAGGGCAAATAATATATTTGCTGTGACTATACACATATTTTACATAGTCATCATCTCCCTCAGTTGAAGGGCTGAGGGGCAGAATACTAAAGCCTCCCAATAGAGGACTTCCTTTATAGAGAGCAGAAGTTAGACATTTTGGCTCACTCCCCTGGACATTTGCTAAGTTTCAATTCCACAGAACAAGATACTACCATACCAGATCTGCTCAGGTCTCCTCCTCTGCTCCACCTTTCCTATCTCCTTTTGTGTGCTGTCTCCTTTATTAGATTGTAAGCTCTTTGAGAACAGGAACTCTCTCTTTTTATTTATGGTATCCCCATAGCGTAAGCACAATACTTGTCACATAGTAGGTGCTTAATACTTGTTTATTGGATTGGACTTAGTAGATACATCGGAGATATATATATATATGTCATACAAGGTAATTTTAGGGAAAAGAGAACTCTAAAAACTGGACAGCCTCAAGAAAGGCATTTGATAGAAGGTAGATGTGGGAGTCAACCCTTCAAAGTAGATGAATCAATCTTCAATCAGCATTTAGTATCAACTTTGTGCCAGGCACAATGCCAGACTGTAGGAAAACAGACAAAAAAATGAAACAATCCAGCCTTAAAGAAGCTTGCATTCTTTTTGGGAAAGCAACACACACACACACACACACACACACACACACACACACACACACACACACACACACATATATATACAGAATTAGTAGAAAAGAGATAAATATTAGGTAGACAAATACAGGATAATTAGGGAGGACACTAGAAGTTGGAGGGAGTCAGGAAAGACTTTATGTAGAGAGTAGTACTTGAGTTAATTCTTGAAGGAAGTGAGTGCATTCTGGGCAAAAGCACATAGGCAGGAGAGGGGATGCATAATTTGAGTCTCCAAAGTGGCTGCCCGGGGGATTTTTTGACTGGAACTAAGGATAATAATGTGAAATAAGCCTGAAAATTGACTGGAGTAAAATTGTAAAAGACTCTATAACAGAGGTGGCAGTGGTGGGTGGTGGTGCTAGTGTTAAGGCAGATGGGAGTTGAACTCAAGAAAATTGAAGGAAGGAACTCTTTGGGAGGTTCCAAAGATGAAGAAGGTGGGAAGATTTCCTGCCTTTGAGGGCCCACCTTCTGGATAGGTTTTCAGCCACAGTCTGGTTTAGGTCTTTAGGGTCTGGTTGGTGTCACCATCAGCACCTGGATAGCTCCTGGACAGTGTTCTGAGCCTATATTCTGTAACTCAGAACTATTTTCTCCCCTTCCTTTCCTTTTATCTTTTCCTTCCCCCATGATTTTTGTCCCTGGGGTTTAGGTTTTGTTTTCTGTTCCCAAGATTCCACTGAAATTAAAATAATGTTTTTTTTTTTTCAGAACTGCCACTTATAAACACTAGGATTGGGTGAGACCTTTAAGCATAGAATGTCAAAGCTGGGAGGGACTTTTGAACATGTAACATCAGAGCTTGGAAGAAGTGTAGAAGAGAGATTGTCTGAAGCAGAAGGAGCCTTAGAATAAGGAATATCAGAACTTGGAGGACTATAGAACAGGGAATGTCAGAATTTGGAGGTCCTTAGAACAGGAAATGTCAGAGCTGGAAGAGGACTTAGAACAGGGATTGTCAGAGGTGGATGGGGAGAATCTCAGAGTTGAAAGGAATCTTAAATCATGGAAATAAGGGTTCAGGACCCTTACAACAAGGGACATCAAAGCTGAGGAAGAACCTTAAAACAGAGAATGGTGGCACAGGACACAGTCTTTAGGATTTATTTGATTGTCATCTACATTTTATAACTTAGGAACACAGAGGGGTGCTGATTTGCTCAAAGTCACATAGTTAATTAGTAACAGAACTGGGATTGGATCCAGGCCCTAATCTTCAATCCTACTGCTGTCTCCTTTACCCTACAAGTGTTTTGGTCAGTGGGTATTCTTCCACTTATCTTCCACTTATCTTATTTTTGTAATGAATTAAAACATTTGCTCTGATTTCTCTCAAATGGGAGTGTCTTCTTGGGGGCAGATAGATGAACCAGCTGACCTCTAATAGTAGTTTTGTGGTATAAGGTAGCATGATTTCAGTGACTGAAACTGAGCTGATTGTTGCCAGGTTTTAATAGGGATGGATCTTCTGAAGTCCAGGGCTTGAATGGCATCCAGAAACCGTTAAGCTTAATGACTTATTTCAATATCCTAAAGAACCCTGATCACATTTTCTTGTAGGGGACCAGAGAATATAAATCATTTCCTCTACCCTCACCCCCACCCCAAACCATTCACTATCCAGGAACAGTCGCTAAGATAAGGTTAGCTGTAACAGACACAAAAACAAGTTTCCCCTTTATCAGAGGGACCAGGCTCTTTGTTTAGGAGGTAATTGATTTGATTGTTCAGTGAGCCTTGGAGAGATGGGAGCTGTCTTGGCAATGTCCCTGCTCTGGCCCCAGTTGCTGAGATAGGGAGGGCCTCAGGCTGACTCTGCAGAGCTGAGCCAGGCTCTGGCTTGTTGAGAACTATGGGAGTATTTATGCTGCCCCTTCCTCAGAGGGGCCTTTTTCCCCAGAGAGAATTAAGAGTCTTTATAGCTTAATGGGAATAGAGCTGAATTTGAAGTCAAGAGGGAAGCTGGATTCAAATTTTCTAATGCTTGTATTTGCTTGTCTCTTTTCTTCACTGACAAAATGGAAATGAGAGGCAGGAAGGCATGGTGGGAGGGGGGAGGGCCAGCTTTGGTGTCGGGAGTCAAGCAATCAACAGCTGGGGATACAAAGAAAAACCAAAAACATTCCCTGTCCTCAAGGGGCCTCCATCCAAAGGGAAATAAAATGTGTGTATATCTCAGAGGGGAAGTACTAGCAGCTTAGGGAGAATGGGAAAAGGCCTCCTGCAGGAGGTGATATTTGAGCTGCATCTTGATGTTATTGGTGGTGGTGGTGGTCCTTTCTCCTTGAAGAGGACCAATGACATCATGGTGATGTCTTGATTTATTAATAAATTGGATTTAATTGAGGCAGAGCTGCACATAGTTGGGAGCTTCACTCTCTCTTCCAGAGTCATTGAAATCCAGTGACAAGACAAAATTCAGGATGACCAGCGATGGCTCAGGATGCAATGGATGACCATAGCCTTGCTAAAATTAAGGCCACAGTTTCTCTGAGGTGATGCTGCATTGTGAAGGGAGCCAGGGAGTCTCAAAGGCATAAGTGATGAGAGGGAGTATTTGGAGAATTGAAGACAGGCTTCCTGAGGAAGATGGAGAGTGAGGTGTCAGGAACAGTAAAGAGGCAAGTATGATTGTATTGTAGAGTATGGAGAAGGGAGCAATATAGGAAGAGTTTAGCTTGGGAGGAACTTTAAATGACAGAGAAGTTTATGTTTGATTCTAGAAGTAACAGGGAATCATTGGAATTTAACGAGGAGAGGAGAATATTGATGACATGGTCAGACTTACATTGTCAGAATTTGGGAAAATCACTTTGGCAGCTTAGTGGAGGTTGGAGTGGACAGGGAGAGAGCCATTATTTATTAAATTCAGAGGGCAGACCTGGATTGTATTGATCCTATTCAATGAATGTTTATTAAGCACCATTGTAAGCCAGGGGCTCTACTAAATGCTGGGGATACAATTAATAAAAAGGAAAGACAGCCTCTGCTCACAAGGACTTACAATTTAATGTAAAGGGACAGCACACAAAAGAAGGTAGGAAAAGGGGGTTCTGGGAGGCACATGACTCAGGGGCATCTTGTTCTGTGGATTTGAAACCAGACAAAGAAGCATGAAGAAAGTGGAGTGAGCTGAGAGTCCAGTGTCTGTTCTTTCTAAAGGAAGGCATTGGCTACCCTCTAGGCCTCCAATCAGAGGGAAGAAGTGGCTGAGGGAAGGAGTGTCAATCAGTGTTGGTGTTAGCAACATGGTGATGAGATTAGAATCGATGAGTTTAACCTGGAAGGGGCAACTTGTTCGATGGAGTCAAAACCAGGTAGATCAATGAATGAGAAGTGCAGGATCTCTGACCCAAATCGGTTATGTGAGTATGGTCAAGTCACTTAACTTCATAATATCTCAGACAACTCAATAAGGCGATTAGTCAGAGTTACAAGCAACTCCCTTCCTTTCAAGGCATCATGACACAATAGAAAGAATGTTCTTCCTGGGATCAGAAGGTCTGGTTTCTAGGTATTGTTTTGATATTTAACTATATTTGTGGCAAGTTGCTTTATCTCTGTTCCTAGAGTTCTTCACCTATAAAATGAGAGTATTGGGCTCGATGGTCAATATTAGATTTATGTTTATCTGCTTCATTAAGGCTGCACGTTTTACACGAAGACTCTCAGGATATTCCAATTTTGAAAAAAAATTCCTTCAGCCAAAATTTGAGTCCTTAAATTTCTTATTATTTTTGTCATTCAAAAAATAATGAACTTGGGGGGCAATCAGATGGTGCAGGACACAGAGCACTGGCCCTGGAGTCAGGAGGACATAAGTTGAAATCTGGCCTCAGACACTCAAGATTTTCAAGCTGTGTGATCTTGGGCAAGTCACATATCCCCATTTGCCTCACCAAAAATATTAATAGTGAACTTGGACTCTATCATGGATTTTGACTTCTATGACAAGTGAATGACATATTAAGGATGCAGTATGTTGGGCTTGTGGATGAATTCAGGAAGCACACACAATTCTCTTTGTGTGGATGAAGTGGGAACCAGTGCATACATCAAATCAGAAGCAGGAAAAATAATTAAGATTTAGGGTGAAGGCTAGAATATATAATTTTACTGGAATATTGAACTTAAGTTCAATAAAAATATGATAATAAATTGAATTCATTAATTCCATTAAAAAAGGACTTAGTAACAGTTAAACTCAGACCTTCTTTGATTGGAGAAGTTTTCACAATTAGCATTCTCTGTTTTCCCAGGAATAAAAGGTCCAAGGTCCAAGGAATAAAAGCAAATGATGATTATACTATCTGTGGTACTCATCTTTCTGGGTTATTGTAAGACTTAAATAAGATCCTGGATTGAAAGTGCCTTATAAATCTTTGAGTACAATATATTTATTAGCGATTAATATTGAGGCATGGTTTGGAATAGTCCTTATTTTTACCGATATAGATGATTGAGAGTTGATGGTATTTACTTCTGTGATGGTGGATATTCTTACCTACAAAAAACATAGCATGAATTCTTTGGTAGCTCCTACCTCATAGGGATCAATGGCTCACACTTCCCAGAATGCTAGATGAGGTTTGCTGTAGACTTCTGGGAAGGCTGTTAAGCATTACAAACTGCATTCTTTGATCTTGCTAGAGGACTGTGGTATGGAAAGGGTACTGAATCTATAATCAGAGGATTTGGGTTCATCTCCTCTGTCTGATTATTGTCCCTGTGACCTTGGATAAGTCATGTAATTTCCCTTATTTTCAAATTTCTTGTCTGCAACATGAGAGGGTTGGGTTTAGATAGCCTCTGAGGTCATTATGAACTCTAGAACTATGGTCCTATATTTCAACATCGACTCCTCAATATCTCAGACTCTCCAGGTTTTTTCTCATAGTGTCATGTACATAAAGCTAGAGTGGCTTATCTAGCACAACTCCACACATTTTACAGATGAAGAAACTGAGGCTTGTCAAAATTTTGTGGCTTTCTCAAGGTTACACAGGGCATAAGTGCAGAGCCATGTCTTATACCCAGTCCCACTGGCTCCTAATCATCTCCTTTATATCACTGCATTACCTCTTTCTTCTTTCTACTTCCTCAACTATAATGCTTTCTGAAAGCATGTCACTTCCAAAAAAGCACATTAGTTTAAAGCAGGCATATAGATCCTTTCTCCCTAATGGAAAAGCCAAACCAGCCTTTTACAAATAAAAAGGAAGCAGAAACAATTCTTTATTGTAATTAATGCCAGCTCTCTCAGCCTAGCTTTTAATGCTTCCACCTCATTTATCTTATTAAGTATTTAGTTTTTTCTTTTAATTAGTTTTGTTTATTGTCACTGAGTTTTAATTGCCTGTACAGTGTTTGAAATGCTTTGTTGAGGTCACATAGCTACAGTCTCTTGATCTTTTCTGTGGTTCAAATGAAGCTGGTTCATCAATGCCAATCAATCAAAGATACTAATTAATTGTTTATATGTAGCAGACACTGTGTTAGGCACTGAGGGATATAGAGACTGAAATGAATTCATATTTTCTCTCAAAGAGCTGATATTTTACTGAGATAGCCAGATTTGAAAGGACTCCTAATATTCTTTAACTGATTCAAAGAACTCTGGCTGAAGGGGAGAGAATGTCCCAGTAAGAGGTTTGGAAACTGAACTAGTAAATTCAATAAGAAATGGGAGCATCAGGGGCTTTATATCTGAATATTTCGACCAACCTTTCTTGAAAAGGAGAGAAAAAGGGGAGTACAGAGTGGGAGTAAAAGCTGGCAAATCTGTGATGTCAATGAAGCTTGACTTTAGTTCCCATCCCCCCTCTAAAGTTCTCTCCTTTCCCCCCTAGATAGCTGTCTTCACACATAGCACTGCTTTACCCCACCCTGAACAATATTTTATATGATAAACTTAATTTCATCAATTTAATTTGATTCAGCTAATATTTATTAAATGTCTTTCCATGTGTCAGGCAACCTGAAGGGTTGGTTTAAGTCTTAACTCTGACACAAATGGGCTGTATGGCCTTGGGGCATGTTGGGGCAGGTCATAATATTTTATTGCTCACAGAAAGTGCCAACTCAAATTAGTACATCGAATTTCTTCACCTAGAAGTTTCTTAAACCGATAAAATCACAGGTCTAATTTCTATTTGCTAAGAACTAAAATTACAAAGATAAAAGTGATATTCAATATATTATTTTGTTTAATGGTACTGATTTTTCCTCTTTTTCCTTTTCTTTTGTTACATGGGATAACTCTCTGGGATGGGGATAGGGAAAGAGAAACTATGATGACATATAAAATACAAACAGATTTTTTAAAAAGCAAACTTAAAAATCCTAAAAATAAAAGTAAAACAGTTCCTGACTTCAAGGATCTTACATTCTATTTGGGACTAACAATATGTATTTGGAACATTAAAAATAAAATATATGCAAGGCACTTTCTAAGTGGAGGGTACTAAAAATGGAAGATTTAGTAATGAGCAAAATAAAATCATATAATTTAGGCCTTAGAAAGGCTATGAAGATCAGTGCCAACAAGATCTCAGAAATGTGTAGTGGAAAGAGCATCTAAGTGTCAGAAGACCTGGGTTTAGATTTTAGAGTATTGAATTTAGACTTGGAAGGGACTTTTGAGGTTGTCTGGTCCAATGCTCTCATTTTACAGATGAAGAAACAAGGAGAAAGAATGACTAAACTAAGGCCACAAATGTAGTAATGAGCAAGATTAAACTTCAAACCCAGATTTCCAACTCCAAATCCAGCAGTCTTGTCTCTTATCTCTGCTCTGGCATTTACCAGCAGCATGATTCTGGGCCTTTGCTCTCTGAGACTCAGTTTCATCTTCTGTAAGATAATGATGTATACTTTTACTATTTATCTGAGAGGACTGTTGTGAAAAAAAGCCCTCTCTGGAACTTAGATTAGATTTAAGATCACAAATCACCTCCTTAACTCCCTCTTCCTTTCTTTTAACCAGTTGTGGTTCTGGAAACCAATAGTAAATTTATTATTTGAATAATCTTTGAATAATTTGAATAATTATTTGAATAAATTATTATTATTTGAAAAAGAACATTTCTTTCTCCCTTTCTGGCCTAAACCAGGTAAGGGTTGTCAAATCCTTATTACTAATGGAATCAGTCAAGTGCTGAAAGAACCTTTGGCTTTCTTAGATAGGCTAAGAGCTCCTTAGTACATATTTCAGATTTGTTTTTATAATAAACTATTTTAGTGCCTTGCATAAATTGGAGTCGGAGGGATGTTAAAGAAGGATGATAAAAGGACTGGTCTTATCTCATCCAATACATCCGATACAAAAAAATCAAATTTAGCCAGTCAGCACCATGGAGAGCACCCACCAGCAGCAACTTGGAGAATTACAAAGAACTGGAGAACTCTTATCTTTGGAGGATCATCTGCTGCAATTTATAAAGCACTTTCTATGGGCCAGAGCCTGTTTTAAGTACTGAATAACATCAAGATTCTTTCATCTCTAAGTATTTTATACTATGACCTACTACTATTTCTTCCTAGGATGGTAAGCTTTATTCTTAATTCTATCCCTCCTGGAGACTTACATCAACTGATGCTGAGTGAAACGAGCAGAACTAGGAGATCATTATACACTTCAGCAATGATACTGTATGAGGATGTATTCTGATGGAAGTGGATATCTTCAACATAGAGAAGAGCTAATTCAATTCCAATGGATCAATGATGGACACAATCAGCTACATCCAGAAAAGGAACACTGGGAAATGAGTGTAAACTGTGAGCAATTTTTTTTTTGTTTTTCTTCCCAGATTATTTTTACCTTCCGAATACAATTCTTCCTTTGTAACAACAACAAAATTCAGTTCTGCACATATATATTGTATCTAGGATATACTATAAGATATTTAGTATGTATGGGAATGCCTGCCATCTAGGGGAGGGGGTGGAGGGAAGGAGGGGGAAAATTCGGAACAGAAGGGAGTACAAGGGATAATGTTGTAAAAAAATTACCTATGCATATGTACTGTCAAAAATGTTATAATTATAAAAATTTATCCCTCCTGCATGAATGAATCCAGTCAGAAGATATACATGTGAATCCTGACTCAGTTACTATGTACTTTAATGTGATCATTTCCCTTCTTTTGGTATTGCTTCCTCACATGTGAAATGATAGGGTTAGACTAGAGCACTCCTTAGATTCTTTCCAGCTCTAATAAGATGAATCTTTGTCATTAGAAATCTCTTAAAATCTCTCCCAGAACTCAAGACTGAGCTTTTCTCCTGGTGGCAGGCAGAAGCTTGGTTTAAGTGATGGAAAAATGTTCTTGAAACTGTGGGGTTTGGGTTCAGATTGTACCTCTGATACATCGAGGCTATAGAATACTGGGTAGGTCATGCCATTTCTCAGTGTTTTGGACAATTTCCTAAGATTATAAATTGCAGAACATTTATCGGTCCTTATAATTGAAGTAGTGTTCTCATCAGGAGTTCCTTGAAACAATGAAATCATACCTCTGGATGAAGAAACAATGTGTATCGACTGAATACAGACCAAATAAGATTCTTATAGTTTGTGTCCTAAGGCAGACAGTCTCAGTCTCTCTCTCTCTCTCTCTCTCTCTCTCTCTCTCTCTCTCTCTGTCTGTCTCTCTGTCTCTGTCTCTGTCTCTGTCTCTGTCTCTGTCTCTCTCTCTCTCTCTCTGTCTCTCTCTGTCTCTCTCTCTCTCTCTCTCTCTCTCTCTCTCTCTCTCTCTCTCTCTCTCTCTGTGAAATGATGAAAAGTATGGTTGTACAAAGCATGAAGGAGAAACTTAAAGGACATAGGGCCATAAATTTAGAATTAGGATAGTAGGGATCAACTAATCCATCCTTCTCATTTAATAGTTGGCTGATTGTTGTCCTTCCTTCTCAAAGAGTTCCAAAATGACACCACTGTGTTAGTTAAAGTACATTGGTCTGATAGGGACTGATCAGACCAGTATTGGCTCACAAGGTGGTATCAGAGGTTGGGCAGAAGTAGTCCATATGAATATGCAGAGCAGAAATACATCTAAATTTACTACATTTCATTCTTCATTTGAGCTATTGAAGCATAGGAAACTGAATTTCAAAGAGTTGTTAAACACCTTGCCAAAAGGTCGTGTAGGAATCAAATGGCAGAGTTTAGATTTGAACCCAGATCTCCTGAATCCAAAAGCAATTCATAATAGTAAAATGTGCTCTTGGTGGGTGATATAAAGCAAATTTCTACATTTTGCAACTGGAATCCTGAACATTCCCACAAGTACTGCGGACAACAACCTTAAATAATATAGGTGGAAAGTTAACACCTGTAGTCTCCTTCCCATCTTCCTTGAACCTAAACATCTGCAGGTGCCCTCTATTTATTGGACTTAAATGGGATATTTTCCAGTCAAACAGGAGGGAGAGCAGACTTTCACTGGAGTGCTCACTGAACAGGAGCTACTGAGCTTTGGCCAAGGAAAATACAACCTCGGACAATCAGGTGTACTCCTTTCAGATGACCCTCCTGTGGTCTGTCATAAACTTAGCCCAGCCTGCAGAAAGAACACAGCTGTCTGCTTCGTGGTGAAATTTTCCTGGGATGTTATGGCTGGGAGCAAGAAAAAAGGGATGGGACTCTTTGGGAGCTACTGCAACTGGTGGCTACAGGTTGTTCTGGGAAGTATTTAACTTTCTCAAAATGAGATTGGAGATACTGAGGATCTGGAGTTCCAGTTATGGCTTCTAAGCTCCCCACAGAGTACAGTGTCTTTCTTCTTGCAGTCCTGCTGTTCCCTTAAGTGTAATACAAAACCTTCAGCAGAACAACCTCAGTGAATAAGATTTAAATGCCTGCCACTCCTGAGGAAAGTAAATGGGCTTTAATTAGGGTTTTTCCAGTGGAAACAATGATCATTCCATGGACTCAGAGGTTAGGAGCTAAGGAGAAATGCAAATGAACATGGACATGGTCATTTGAGAAGGGGCCAAAAGAGCAAAGTTAGCTCTGGTGAAATCATAGAATTAGATCTGGAAGGGGTCTTTGAGATCATGTAATCTATTCCTTGACTCATTTCCCAACTTTTAAAAATAGATTACTAGTGTAATATGCAATCTCCTTATGGGCAGAGGCTAGACAATTTTGGCTTTATATTCCCAGTAGTTAACATAGTACTGTTCCATAGAGGGTGCTTAATAAATGCTCATTCATTCATTCATTCTTGGATTCAACTCAACACTCTGACCTGTCAGAGGCAGTTAAGATTGGGCAGTGGATGGAAGGCTGGGTCTGGAGTCAGGAAAACTGGTGTTAAAATCTGGGTTTAGATACTTATTAGCCATGTGACCCCGGGCAAGTAACCTGATCCTGTTTGCTTCAGTTTTATGAATTATAAAATGGATATAATAATTGCATTTCCCTCTCAGGGATAATGGAGGATCAAATGAGTAAATTTTTGTAAAGTGCTTCCCATAGTCACTGGCACATAGTAGGTGCTATATAAATCTTTATTCCCCTGTAAAGTCATTTACTGTGTTATCCCATATGTTTTAAGCTCCTAGTTTAAGCCTTTATCCAAGTAATTTTTTGGAGGGACATTTGGCTTAGTTTGGTTTGATTGGATCTGTGGTGCAGGGAATAACTTCCCCTACTTTTGTAGACTGACAATTTAGAGAATTACCTGGAGCAGAGCTTCTTAATTTTTTTCCACTTCTGACCCCTTTTCACCTTTGAAATTTTTACTTGAGTCTTGGTATATAGGTACATAAAATAGGCTTATAAATCAAATTTTTACCGATATTAAATCATAATTTCATGACTCCCAATTCAGTTATGCAATCCCGTATGTGGTCTTGACCCATAGTTTAAGAAGTGTGGCCTAGGGCTCTGGTGGGTTTTGTGGCTGATCCACGTCCACACAGCCAGTATAGAATGGAAGCAGAGCTCGAGCTCAGCTCTGCAAAATGTTTAACAGCTGAAGGCATTCCCCTGATGCTTCCTCTTGCCTTGTTGACATAGAACTATCAGCTGCTACTCATTGAATTCAACCATCCAAGCAATTATGAACGCATTTAATTATATCATTGTCTAATCCATATTCCTCAATGTTCTCCATAAAGTAATATGATTTTATAAAGGAGTTTTGCTAAAAAAAAACTAAATAAATTATATGTACAACATTCTCCTTACCTACTAATTTAGATGTCAGAAAAGAAAATGAGCTTAGACCTGCTTGAAACTATACTGGGTTTTTTGGTGAGGAGAGGAGGAAATCAGAGTTAAGCGACTTGTCCAGGATCATACAACTACTAAGTATCTGAAGCTGGATTTGAATTCATGTTTCCTGACTCCAAGGTTGGTACATTGTGCCATCCCGCTACTTCCATACTAGCTTTTAACAATTATTTCTTCCCTTCCATGTTTGCCAACTATTGCCTTGTGGACATTTTCTTTTTTTTATTTTATAGTTTTAATTTACCAGATATATGCATGGGTAATTTTACAACATTGACAATTTCCAAACCTTTTGTTCCAATTTTTCCCCTCCTTTTCCCCTCCCCCCCCAGATGGCAGGTTGACCAATACATGCTAAATATATTAAAGTATAAATTAAATACAATATATGTATACATGCTTGTGGACATTTTATAGAGGTTTTTTTTTGAGGAATCAAGTGAAGTGTATTGACCTAGACAGGTAGTTCCACTGCAATTTGACATATTGATTCTTAACAAAGTGGCACACCATACAAAATCAAACAATAACAGCCACAAAGTCTATGGGGGAATGGAGTTAGCGGCATGATACTCAAAAATTTCACCAGTGACACATTTAAAAAAGATGACCTAATAAAAATGTAACAGTTTTATACATGTTAAATAGTTTTTAAAAATCCATAAATAGGGAAATGATGAGCAGGATGCTCTTGGGGAAAAAAGCCTGGAAAGTCTTCCGTGAACTCAAACAAAATGAAATGTACTGTCTACAAAATAAAAGGAATGTTCTGGGATGACCAGCTGTAAATGACTTTGCTCTTCTCAGCGGTACAGTGATCCACGACTATGCTGAAGGACTTATGATGAAAAATCCTGTCCATACCCAAAGAAGAAACTCAATGTGTCTGAATACAGACTGAATCATACTCCTTCTGCCTCTGCCTCTCTCTTTTAATTTTATTTTTCTTGAGGTTTTCCTATTAGGGTGGGAGATCTATGTTTTCTTTCATGACATGACTTTTATGGAAATGTTTTGCATAACTTCATATGTGGTTTCTTAGTGGGGGTTGGGAGTGGGAATAAGGGAGAGAATCTGGAACTCAAAAGTTTAAAAAATGTATGAAAACTGTTTTAAATGTAAATGGGGAAATATTAAATAAATAAATAAGATTTTTAAATGAAAAAAATTACAATAAAGGGTGGTCATATTAGAGGCCTTGAACTGCTGCTGTCCTTTCTACTTAGGGAGGACTAATGATGTCATGATTTTGGAGTCAAGATACAGTGTGCTTGATTGTGGCTGCTTAGTCCAGTGCAAGCTCAGAAGGTTCTCCCACAGGTCAGGCACAATAGTCCATTTGAATTTTTGGAATAAGGGCATCTCTAGATTTCCTCATCGAATATTGCTTGTGTGCTATTCTGTACCATAGATTGCATGGGCAGTTTGGACGAGGGCCAGAACCAGCTGAACCTCTGAGTCTTGGAAAAAGTCAACATCAGAAAGAAAGGGCAGCATGAATAGACATAATACCTATTCACTTCTCTTTGACAAAGACCTGAAGTTTGCTTGTAGAAATAGGCATTTGTAGGGGCAGCTTGGGAGTTATTGTGAACTGATGCTATTTTCTCCATTCTCACTGTTTCTCGTGAAAGAAATTTTGCAGATGCAAACTGAAAACTTGAATCATGCTCAAAGTATTCCCCAATATACCAGTCATTTTGGAGCAAATTTGCATTTTTGAAACATGCATCATAACAGAACTGACTGCAAACTCTTCCTTTTTAAAAATCAGTACAAGTCAAGTACAAGAATCAGTACAATACCATCCATTTTTTTTACAGATGAGAATATTGAGTCTTGGAAGGATTTGCTCAAGGTTCCACAATTAGTAAGTGGTGCAGCCAGGACTGCAACTTTCTGACTCCAAGCACACAGCTCAATTTAATTTAGTTTAACAAGCACTTATTAAACATCTATTATATTCAAGTCACTGTGCTAGGAAATGGGACTAGATACATAAAATAATTAAAAAAAATTCTCAGCTCTCAAGTAAATTACTTACATTCTGCTGGGGCATTACACATATAAAAAGATAAGAAAATGAAGCATAATTTGCAGAAGGAGAATAGACTGACAATTGAGAAGTTCTTTGTAGGAGGTGGCACCTGAATAGACTCTTAAAGGAAAAGAAGGATTTGAAGACTCTGAGATTAGGAAGGAGAGCATTTCAGGTAGGAGAGATAACCCAAGCAAAGATGGGGGCAGGAGATGGAATGCTGAGTTTAGGAAATTGAAAGTAAGCTAATTGGTTTGGAATGTTGAACATGTAAAGGGAAATAACACAAAATAAATCTGGAAAGTCAGACATTGTAAGCCTTCAAATGCCAAGATGAAGAGTCTGTATTTTATCCCAGAGGCAATAGGTAGCCATTAAGAATTCTTGAGCAGAGGAATAACATGATTAAACCTGTGTTTGAGGAAGACTAGTTTGGCAGCTGTGTAAATCAATTAGAGAAGAGAGGATTTAGAAAGCTGGAGTCTAATTTAGAAGTTATTGCAGTAGTCTATGTAAGAAGTGATAAATATCTGAATTAAAGTGGTGGCTATATGAACAGAAAGAAGAACATAAATGTGGATATCTCAATGGGTCATGTTAGGTATGCTCAGCAGGTACTATTTGTTTATAATTGCATTAGCTATTATTAATCCTTTTAAGTTTGGAAAATTCTTTTACAAATATTCTATTACAAATATTAACTCATTTTATTTTCAAAATTATCCCCTTTTTACAGATGAGGAAACTGAGGAAGGCCAATGTTCAGTAACTTGCTGAAGATCACACATCTAGGAAGTGTTTATCCCTTTTGAGAGATGGAATAACCAAAGTATAGAGAGGATGAACAAATGACCCAAGCTCACAAAGATTGTTAAAAGTCAATGGACCTGGGCTACAGATCTGAGTACTTTACCTAAACAGAACAATACTGAGAGCTCAGAAGTTTTTTATTAACCCTTAGCCCAACTCCTCACATTTGCTTATGGACAAACTACCTAATTTAGAAAGATTTCCACAATTATTAAAATAATGCAGATTTCCCCTAGCATTTTCCAGATGTTGAAATGAACATCTGTATTTTTATCACTAAAGGAGATTGTATTTTATCCTAAAGGTAACAGGGGGCCAAATTAGATCCTTGAGCATAGGAGTAACATGGATTGAACACAGGGCCAACAATGTGAGGGCCTTGAAGAGTCTCCAGAGGCAAATATAGCTATTTTCTTTAGGGCTTGTGGTACCCAAAGCCTAAATGGTTGTACTACCC
The DNA here is from genome assembly GCF_048593235.1 of Sminthopsis crassicaudata. Classification (NCBI taxonomy): domain Eukaryota; kingdom Metazoa; phylum Chordata; class Mammalia; order Dasyuromorphia; family Dasyuridae; genus Sminthopsis; species Sminthopsis crassicaudata. The sequence goes on along the minus strand of NC_133617.1, from coordinate 28,963,610 downwards.
ATTCAGAGGAGTTTAGAATAGAGCCTTGTCAGAAATAGTAAATGCATCCTTTTCAGAGCACAATGCAATGAAAATTACATTCAACAAAAAGCCAGGGGAAAATAGACCAAAAATAATTGGAAACTAAAGAATCTCATGCTAAAGAATGATTGGGTGAAACAGCAAATCACAGACATAATTAATAACTTCACCCAAGAAAATGACAATAATGAGACATCATACCAAAATGTGTGGGATACAGCCAAAGCAGTAATAAGGGGAAATTTTATATCTCTAGAGGCCTACTTGCATAAGATAGAGAAAGAGAAGGTCAATGAATTGGGCTTACAACTAAAAATGCTAGAAAAGGAACAAATTAAAAGCCCCCAGACTGTAGTGAGCTGTCGTCTCCAGAAGCTGCTGGATCGCTCTCTGGGAAGAGATCTGCTGTGTCTACTCAAATCTCTCAGACAGATTCTTCTTCCTGTAACGAACCGTTGTCTCCAGGCAGTTGCTGTTAACTCTTGTCCTTAGAAGTGACTTCCCTTCCTGCAGAGAGCCCCGTCAGGCCTGATGCAATTCAGAGTCTTCTCCTCTTCCTGGATTGCTGTCCTCTTTATCCTCCCAGAGAATGGGCGTGGGATAATGCAAGGGCTTCTGGGAAGAACCACTTCAGCCAATGGGCTTGCTCCTTCTACCAAGTCAACCTGAGTTCTCACCTTGTAACTATCCAGACAACCTCAGTTCTCACTTAGTAATCCTAACACCAGACAAACACAAAACTTGAAATTCTAAAAATAAAAGGAGATATTAATAAAATTGAAAGCAAAAAAAACTATTGAATGAATTAATAAAACTAAGAGTTGGTTCTATGAAAAAACCAACAAAATAGACAAACCCTTAGTAAATCTGATTTAAAAAAGGAAAGAGGAAAAGCAAATTGTTAGTCTTAAAAATGAAAAGGGAGAACTCTCCACTAATGAAGAGGAAATTAGAACAATAATTAGAAGTTACTTTGCCCAACTTTATGCCAATAAATTTGATAACTTAAATGAAATGGAAGATTACCTTCAAAAATGTAGCTTGCCCAGATTAACAGAAAAAGTAAATAGTCCAAATAGTCCCATTTCAGAAAAAGAAATAGAACAAGTTATTAATCAACTCCCTAAGAAAAAATCCCCAGGACCAGATGGATTTACATGTGAATTCTACCAAACATTTGAAGAACAATTAACTCCAATACTATATAAACTATTTGAAAAAATAGGGATTGAAGGAGTCCTACCAAATCCCTTTTATGACACAGACATGGTACTGATACCTAAACCAGGTAGGTTGAAAACAGAGAAAGAATAGAGCCTTGTATGTATGAGAGATGATGGGATGCTTTCCTAGTTGGGCAGGGTTGTTTGGAGATGGGGCCTGTGGGAGCCTTCTTGAGATCTTCTAGAGGTGCTTGATTTCTACTGCAAACTAGAAGCAAGGCATTCATATATAGAGGCTCAGGTCAGAAAACAATCTTGGCAACCTGATCTTGACTCATTGTAGGGTTCCTCAGTTCTCAGTTTCTCCAGAGATGGGAGGAGACACCAGGGGCCAGGAGGAATCTTACTTATTCTTTTATCTCCAGAGAAAATGAGATGCTGAGATTCATTTCACCAGATTTTAATTACTGTAGAAGGAACTCTTCTAATCTGCTATCAAACATATGCAGCTGGATCCAGCTTCCTAAAGCACTTCTTAAATTGCTCTGCTTCCTCACTAAAGATGCTTAACTGCCTTCCTTTGGCCTCTTGAAGAAAGCTCAGAGCTTTATATTGGCTTCACCCCACAGACCTTGTAATTAAGGCAAACTGTGGGCTACTTACTTTTCCCAAGAACATCTTGTCCTTCCTTTCCTCCAAAACTTTTCTTACACTACTCTGCCATTATGGAATGCCCTACTTATCACCTATTATTATCCCCCCTCCTCATTTCCACTTGTTGAATTTTTACATGTCCTTCAAGGACCAGCTTCCTTCAAGAAATTTCCTCTGATCTTCCATCTCCTGAAGGGAATCTTTCCTCCTCTTAAAGCCCAAGCGCCACTCTGCGGCAATTAGCCACAGTTATTCTGAGTTATAATCTTAGAAAGATGCTTAGAGTACTAAGAAAGTCAAGTGACCCAGGTTCATTATGCCAGTAGATGATAAAGGTCAGACTTGAACCCAGATCCTGCTGGGACAGTTAGGGTCAGCTCTATCCACTAAACCAAGTGTTTTCATCATTTTACATATCCTAACTTTGATCAGAGTAATTATTTTATCTCCTCATTAGTTTGAAAGCCTCATAAGGGCATTATTAGTGCCTTATTTCCTTAACAGAATTTAAACTCCTTGAGGGAAGGGGCAGGCTTACTTTTTTATTCTTGTATTTCTCAGTGTTTAACCTAGTTCTTTGCACATTGTTGTTGCTGTTGCTATTCAGTCATATCTGATTGTAAACTCATGAATCATAGTAGGCCCTTTTATCTTCCATTATCTCCCCAAATCTAAATTCATGTTAGTTGTTTCCATGATTCTATATATCCATTTCATTCTCTTCTCCTTTTACCTTCAATCTTTCCTAACACCAGTGTCTTTTTCCAATGAGTCCTGTTTTCTCATATGTAGCCAAAGTATTTAAGCTTCCACTCTCAATATTTGCCTTTCCCAAGAATAATCTGAATTAATTTAAGCATTGACTGATTTGATCTGTGCCTTATACATGTTTGGTGCTTAATGAATGTATGTTGAATTGAATTCTACTTCTTTGTATAAGCAAAAATCCATACATGTCTAGTAAATACTTGCTGAGTAAGTGAGTGAGTGAATGAATAAAAAGAAAGGAATGAATGAATGAATAATTTCATGAGTGATTACTTATTTTTCTCATGTGATTTCTTTCAGGAAGTCCTAGCACCTGGCTATGACAGACACAGTACTTAGCAACAGTTCTGATCGCTGGATGTGCCCCAATGATAGATCCATGGCCCTCCGTACAAGGTAAGCTACTACATATTCTTGGTTCTGATTTGGGGAGGGGGCATAGATTAAAAAAAGAAATAAAGATTATCTTCCCCAGAGCAAGACTCTTCAAAGTAGGGAGACTTTTTACAGTGATAAGTGAATCCTAATTCCACACTAGTTGTATGGCTTTAAAATGTATTTTAGTTCACTATCAGGGTCCTAAATTTTAATCCTGGAATTTCAGTAGAGAGACCAGTAGGAGAAAAAAACTACTGCACTGAGAGTTTGGATACTTGGCTTCCAGTCTTGCTAAGTTACTTCTTGTTCAACTGGAGGGTTTCCCTGGAGTCTGGGAGCGGGCAATGAAGATAGTGAAGGATCTCAGTTCACTCATTTCAATCATGTCCTGCTCTTCATGATTCCTTTTGGGGTTTTCTTGGTGAAGATACTGAAGTCATTTGCCATTTCCTTCTCCAGCTCATTCTACAGAAGAATTTTAGGTAAACAGTATTAAGTGACTTGTCCAGGGTCATACAACTGTATTAAGTGTCTAAAGCTAGATTTCATTCATCTTCATGACTCCTGACCCAGCTTTCTATCCACTGCCTGATAGACCTCAAAATTATATTATATAAGGATTGGTTGAGGCTTCTAGGAATGTTTAGCTTGGAGAAGAAGAGGGTTGGGATGGTGGCAAGGGTACTTGATAACCATCTTCAAGTATTTGGAGGGCTATTTACATGGAAGAAGAAGAATGAAATTTGTTGTATTCAGCCCAGAGAGCAGAACTGGGAATAATGGATAGAAGTTGAAGAGAAGCAAATTTAGGCTTGATGTGTGAAAAGGTTCCTAACAATGAGTTATCCTGAGTGAAATGGCTGCCTTGGCAGGTGTTAGATTCCTTCTCCCTGGAGGTCTTGTTGAAAATTCTATAGAAAAATAAAATTCAGATAATAGTTGAAATAGAGAACCTTTGAAGTCCCTTTCAAACCCTGAGATTTTGTGCTAGTCCTGATGTTGACACTTGTTAGCTGATTAAGCCAAGCAAGTCATTCTCTCATTCTAGACTTCAGTTAATTTCCCCATAAAATGAAAAAGGTTAAGCTAGTAGATGATAATGATGATTAACAACAACAAGAATGATAATCACATGAAGTAGCTACAATCCAAGAGTATAATCAAAAGACTCTGCAAGGGTGACATTCCCATGAACTTGACCACTAATATTTTGATAAAAAATCAAACAAATGGCCCAATCAAGCATGTTTATTTATATAAATGGAAGGATTGGGGCAGCTAGGTGGCAATAGACAGAGCACCAGCCCTGAAGTCAGGAGGACCTGAGTTCAAATCTGGTCTCAGACACTTAACACTTCTAGTGGTGTGACCCTGGGCAAGTCACTTGACCCCAATTGACTCAGCAAAGGAAAAAAAGAAATGGAAGGGTTTATGGTACCAAATTAGGATGAGATTGTTACCACCAGAAATTACAGATAATACCTAGATTTATTGGTTATTCCATATTATGAAGGAAAACAATAGAAATTATATTATGTGACTACTGGATACCAAATGTCTAGCAAGATATACCCTGGTGGCTAGGATGATACACCAGAAGTTCAATAACTTTCTTTCATAAACCAAACAGATGAGAAATCCATGTTCTGCAATTAATACCTTCAAAATATCTTTGAGAATTAAAGAGATGAACTGTATCAGGTCAGGAGCCTCAATATCTATAAATCTGTTATCCAGTCACAACAAATTTGAAACATACCAAATAATCATAATGTACAGGCAACATAGAAAGAAAGTATCAAAATATAGAACCCTAGAAAACTGGAAGTATGATTAAGATGAAGTACATATCATTCCTCTTGTTTTTTTTTTGTTGTTGTTTGTTTTGTTTTGTTTTTGCTGTTGGAGTTTTCCTAAGGAGGTTTTCAGTAAGTCTGCAGAAGATAACAATCCAATGCTTTCATTCAGTTACAGAAAGCAGTTATTTTTTCTGCCTTTGCAAAAGTCCGTAGAGTATTCAATATAAAAGAATGATAACAGGATAGAAGCTTGTCCCAGGATCATTTATATCTGAGCCCAATTGAAAATAGATGAGGTTGAGATAATACCAACAGTAATAATAAATCAAAGTCACATCGAAACAAGACAAGGTATATGTCATCCTAACATCCTCTGCTACTGAAGCAGTCCCCAAAATGCTTTCAGTGATCCTACAAAAGACAATCTTACTTCCCAACACTTTTAATGAAATGAATTTATTCAATGATTACTAATGTCAAATCACTAAAGATTCAAATAGAAAAGTCAGATAGCCCTTGTTTTCAGGGAGCTCGCAATATAATTAGAGAGATGGCACATATGGTAGGTTTTAGCTACAAATCAGATGGAAAAATCCCATGGTCCTTAGGATGCAGGGACAAAGCTCTTCTTTAATGTCCTTTCCACTGATAAAATCCTGTCAGCTTCTGACAAGATCCATTTACCAAGATCAAGGACTTTGTGACAAGAACTTTTTTTTTTCTGGATCTCTAGTGGTTGTGGCCAATGTAACTATGGGAGCAGTGGCAAGGCTGCGTCTCCATAGGAGCTGTTTTTCAGGGTGATAACTGAGAGCACTGGGCTAGATGCATTGCTATTCCCAAGACTCTTGGCTTTAGGATCTTCAGTTGCTTCCTTCAGGATCTGAGAGAAGATCTGGTCAAGGTGGTGGTTTGATTTCCTTGGCACCAGCTGCCTGCTATGTCCCAATCAGAGTGTCCTGCTCTTGCAGCTAAGCTGCCTTACCCTTCCCAACGTGTGATTGTTGGTTGGCATTTGGTGGGAATGGTTAGCCTTTTCTCCACAACAATTGCCTACCCAGAGGATATATGTGAAGAGTGGGGCAAGTGCTCTGGGGATTGTTGCACTTCCAGGATTTCTAAGTAGTTGTTAATGGTAGTGATAAAGAAGAGAGGATCCTTCCTCAATAATCACTTTGTTTGTTGATGTATCAAATTAATAATTATAATATCAATGTACATATACATATAGAATTATACACATTTACATATATAATTATACATACATGTTATATATATATGTATATATATATATATATATATATATATATACATATGTACATATATATCTTTTAAAAATCCAGTTTGGAGAGAGAAGAAAACTGGAAACCAAAATGATCTTATCATCTTGTGGTACCACATCAAATTATGGGTAATAAATTCCATGGAGAACGACATCATCTCAAAAGTAAATGGCCTAGAAAATCAAGATGCCCTTCTACAATGAAACATACATCAAGTATTAGAACTCTGGCTCTATAATCTATGTCAGATAGCACAAAAATGAAGTAAACAGAAGGACATCTCTGTAGCATAATACTAAATTAAAGGATGATAGCAGGATATCAATTTGTTCTGGGTGTGTTTCTATATGAATTACATCAAGAAATATGAAAGTAAAATAATAATAATAATGAAAACAACAACAATAACGATACCTGAAATTTCTGTGGTGCTTTAGGACTTGCAAAGTACTTTACAAATATCTCATTTGATCTTTACAATAACCTGGAAGGTAGGTGCTAATATGCCTATTTTTCAGATGAAGGAACACAGAGAGATTGAGTGACATGTCTCCAGTTACACAGCTAATAAGTATTGAAGTCAGAATATGAATCCAGTATGATTCTGCCTTTCTATTTTGATTAAGTCTTGTTAAAAGAAGCTTAGACACTAAACACTTAAAACTTAACACTGGTTAGAGGACCAATCCTGAAGTCAGGAGGACCTGAGTTCAAACCTGGTCTCAGACACTTAACACTTCCTAGCTGTGTGACCTTGGGCAAGTCACTTAACCCCAATTGCCTTAGCAAAAAAAAATAAATAAAAGTAAGCTTCCCTCTGAAAGCAAAGTGGGTTCCTGGAGCCTACAATGGGGTTCAATATAATGTTAAGATAATATCTCACCAACTGAAAAATGAGTCTCTCTTAGATGACCAATTGTTCAGAGGGCAAAGGAGATTAAAGATGGATTTTACTTTAATAAATGCCAGACAATTAAAATCCCATTCTTCAGGATTGTATTTAGCCAATATGAAACTTAACAATTGCCTTCCATTTATATTGAGATTATTCAAACAGTCCATGACCAAGTTCATGAATATATTCCTGAGAGTCTACTGAATATCTTGACATTCTAAATTCCTCCAGTCACTCTTGATTGCCATTGCTTTTTCATCAGATATTAAAATTATTTTTCAATAGATGCTAATGGCTAAATAATAGCTATTCCACATGACACTAGAGTTGGTGCAGTAGTAATGGATAATGCAGACATTTCTAATTTCTTTTTCAAGTGAATTGAGATTTAATTAACATCCAATTGAACAGACTTGCAACTTCTGCAATTACTAAGTGTCTTCATTTCTTTGTTGCTTTTGATCCAGTACTTTGACCTGCTGATCATTCCTGAAACTGATGGCTAAGGGCATGTAGAATCCCAGAATCACTGCACTGGGAGTTCCCTCAAATGTCATCTAATTCGACCCATTCCTGAACAAGATGTGCCATGACAACACCTCAATAGAGACCTCCAGTGGGGAAAACCATTCCTAGATAGTCCATCCTATTCATGACTCATTTTCATTTGCAATGGACTGAAAGCCTAGATTTGCTTCTTTGTATTTACTATACGTTGCTTCTGGTCTTGCTCGGTGGAACCAAGTGGAAGAGGCCTATTTCCTTTCCCATAAGACAAGCCTTCAATTTGAAGACTACTCTTGTGTTCCTTCTCCCCCCAATCCTCTCCAGGCTAAGTGTTTCTACATATGGCCCATTCTTAACTCCCTTGACCAAGTTGTTGGTTGTATTCCTTTGGGTACTCTCCAGCAAGTTGGTACAGTAGATAGAGGACTAAATTCAAATCTGATTTCAGAAACTTATTAGATGTGTGACCCTGGGTAATTCATTTAACTGTTCTTTGCCTCAGGTTCCTCAGATGTAAAATGGGGAAAATAATAGCACTCATCATCTAGGGGTTTTATGAGGATCAAGTAAAATAACACTTATAAAGGATTTAACATGATGCCTGGCACATAGTAGTTGCTATATGAATGCTGAATCCTATTTTTGCTGATTATTGGTTTATCAGTGTTGACAACAAGTGTGATACAGTGGTTAGAGATACAGATTTGGTATCAGTGGATATGTATTTAAATCTCATTACTGACTTTTATTCCCCACATCACTTTGGACAAGTCATTTGTCTCCTCTGACTTTATTTCTTCTTTTATAAAATAGGGGTGTTATATTTGGTAGTATTCAAATATTCTGAATATATGATCCTGCAATCTTTCCCAAAGTTCCCCCCTCAAAGTAAATATAATACTTTAGAAGTGGCCTAAGGCATGGTAAAATAGCCTTTTTCAATTCTGTCTTTGTTTCCCTAGATTTCTTCAAATCTCAATTTAAATCTTACTTTTTACACAAGCCTTTTTTCACTTTTACTACCATTGGTACCTTTCCTCTGAGATAACATTTGATTTGTACTGTATTCAGTTTACAAGAACAATGATGTCTACGTTTTCTCTCCCATTAGAATATAATCCTTTTAAGGTCAGAGACTAGGGATTGCCTTTCTTTATATCCCCGATATTTAGCACACATAATGATCTTGGCAAATAATTCTTGCTGATTGATTGATTTTCATCCTTTTATTCCTGGAAGTTAGTCTTTCTTCATGCAGCCAACCCTTACCCAGAAGAGGGAAAACGTAATGCAAATAAAATGGCATATCCAGATTACGCTAGTTCTGGAAACAAAGGGACTTTTCCCTAGCTATAAGACAATCATCTGGTACATTATTATACCCTAGAAAATTACCCCCAAATTTTTGATGTTCTCTGTTGTGCATTGGTAACAAGAATGTGGTTTATCTCTAGAAAGTCTATGGGCTGTTTCTATTCTCAAATTATAAAATCATAGAATATCAGAGCTAGAAGATTATCTTAGACAGTATCTATTCCATTCCACCATAAATTGGAAAATGAGAATCAGAGCAAGTAAAGAACTTGCTCATGGACATAGCACTAGAGAATGATAGAACTAAGCCTGGGCCTGAGATCTCCTGACTCCTAGTCAAATAATTTTTTTCATTTTATGGGACAGCTACCCTCTTTCCTTAGAGTATGGAGTAAATGAATTGGGGACCAATCAGAATTAGATTATTTCTATATTTTACTAAAACTACCAGTCAATTGGTCACTGCAAAATGCTCAAATGAGTTATTGAACTAAATTGATGAACTTGACAAGAATGATGCATTATTTGAATGAACTGGCTGAAAAGTTTCAATAAGACCATTGGACTTAACATACCTATATAAATATTGTCTTGTTTCTGGTTCAGTAAGAAGGAAATAGGTCACTATAAGTTGTATTTTGTGGTTATTGTCATTAATCAGCATAACTATTTGAAGATATTACTGTTGCATTTCTTTCTCTAACCTTCTTTTTTGTTTTTTTGTCCTTTTCTCGGCTTTCCTTGGCTTTCCTACAGTGAAAAGGAGCAGTAAGTATTCTGTGACATTTACCTTTTAACTGACTGGCTTTTGCCTGTTTTTTTGATCAGTGTGATGAATTACTGCAGAGAGAAGACAGTGATCAGGAAATTGTGAGGGAAAAAAGATATTAAAAAAGTTTCAAAGCATTTAGAAAAGTTTCAAAAGATTTGGCAGCTTCTTCCAAATCCAGGGGAAGGAGGCAGATGTGGGATGTGGAGGTGGGCTTAAGATTTAGTCCTTGATATTAACTTGGCCATGATTGGCAGCAAGTCTCTGATCCCTTGATTTCTTTAGCTTCACACCAGGAAAGCTGCCTTGGATAAAATAAATACCAAGTAGAATAATTTCTCTTGATAATAATAGAATGATGGGCATACACCTTACAATGCAGTATGCTGAGCACACAGTTTCCATTCTAGACCAAAAGGTTATCTTGATTTCCAGTGGAAATAACTTTGAAGCAAAGGGCAGATGTGGAGGAAGGGTCAGTTAGAATGAAATCATCTTTACATACACCTTTAAAAATGCAGAAAACATGTCTAGTCTCCATAGTTATTAATTCTGATTGGACAAAGCATTCGTTTATTTACCTGGATCTCAGTTTCTTCAGCTGTAAAATGAGGGGATTGAACTATATATCTTCCGAGGTCATTTCCCGCTTCCAAATCTCTGATCTCATCCTCAGGAATGATGATGATGGCAATTCATTTGAACATTCAACACACGTATATTATGCACCTACCATATACCAGTGCTTACTATATGCACACATATATTAAACACCTACATTATCCATAAATATATTAAGCTCCTACTATATGCAATATGTAGTAAGCTTATTATATATTGTATATGTAGCAGGCCTTGTAATATTATGATAAAAACACTAACTTTGAGTTCAATGACTGGGATTTAGTCCCAATTTCCTTTACTTGTTTCCTATTTTACCACTCTAAGTTCTAGTATCCTTATCTGTAGTAAGGGAATTGATTCTTGATTTCTTTCAGGATTCAGCTCAAATACCCCCTTCTGTAGAAGGTGTCAAGTTGATGGGATCTTCCTCTCTAAGGATACCTTCTACCTACTTTGCATATATATATTTGGTATTCATATATATACCTTGTACCTACTTTGCATATATATATTTGGTATTTATATATATACCTTGTAGCTACTTTGCATATATATATATTTGGTATTCATATATATACCTTGTACCTACTTTGCATATATATATATATATATTTGGTATTCATATATATACCTTGTACCTACTTTGCATATATATATATTTGGTATTCATATATATACCTTGTACCTACTTTACACATATATATGTTTGGTATTCATATATATACCTTGTACCTACTTTGCATATATATATATATATTTGGTATTCATATATATACCTTGTACCTACTTTGCATATATATATATATATATATTTGGTATTTCATATATAGATACCTTGTACCTACTTGTGCATATATATATATATATATTTGGTATTCATATATATACCTTGTACCTACTTTGCATATATATATATATATATATATATATACATATATATATATATATATATATATATTTGGTATTCATATATATACCTTGTAGCTACTTTGACATATATATATATTTGGTATTCATATATATCCTTGTAGCTACTTTGCATATATATATATATATTTGGTATTCATATATATCTTGTACCTACTTTGTCATATATATATATTTGGTATTCATATATATACCTTGTACCTACTTTGCATATATATATTTGGTATTCATATATATATATATATACCTTGTACCTACTTTGCATATATATATATATATATATATATATATATATATATATATATATTTGGTATTCATATATATACCTTGTACCTACTTTGCATATATATATATATATATATATATTTGGTATTCATATATATACCTTGTAGCTACTTTGCATATATATATATTTGGTATTTATATATATACCTTGTAGCTACTTTGCATATATATATATTTGGTATTCATATATATACCTTGTACCTACTTTGCATATATATATATTTGGTATTCATATATATACCTTGTACCTACTTTGCATATATATATATATATTTGGTATTCATATATATACCTTGTACCTACTTTACACATATATATGTTTGGTATTCATATATATACCTTGTACCTACTTTGCATATATATATATATTTGGTATTCATATATATACCTTGTACCTACTTTGCATATATATATATATATATATATATATTTGGTATTCATATATATACCTTGTACCTACTTTGCATATATATATATATATATATATTTGGTATTCATATATATACCTTGTACCTACTTTGCATATATATATATATATATATATATATATATATATATATATATATATATATATATATATATATATATACATATATATATATATATATATATATATATATATATATATATATATATATATATATATTTGGTATTCATATATATACCTTGTAGCTACTTTGCATATATATATATTTGGTATTCATATATATACCTTGTAGCTACTTTGCATATATATATATATATTTGGTATTCATATATATCTTGTACCTACTTTGCATATATATATATTTGGTATTCATATATATACCTTGTACCTACTTTGCATATATATATTTGGTATTCATATATATATATATACCTTGTAGCTACTTTGCATATATATATATATTTGGTATTCATATATATACCTTGTACCTACTTTGCATATATATATATATATTTGGTATTCATATATATACCTTGTACCTACTTTGCATATATATATATTTGGTATTCACATATATACCTTGTACCTACTTTGCATATATATATTTGGTATTCATATATATACTTTATATCTACTTTGCATATATATATTTGGTATTCATATATATACTTTATATCTACTTTGCATATATATATTTGGTATTCATATATATACCTTATATCTACTTTGCATATATATATTTGGTATTCATATATAACCTATTATTTTTCCCATCAGAAGACTTGGGTTGAAATATCAGTCCTGCCACTAACTATGAATGATCTATTTAGAGAATCCATCATTCCATGAATTACATCTTCCATGTGTAGCTTAGTTGAACTTCTCCAACTAAGTCGGGTTTCCCCGAGTCGGACATACTTTTTAGTTTCTTTTTGTTTTATTCCTCATTAGATTGTAAGTTCCTCAAGGGCTGGGAGAATCTCTATATTTTTTCATCGATAACTCCTGTGCTTAGCATAAGATCTGGCACACGGTAAGCACTTAATACATGTTTACTGACTGATTGATTAGAAAGAATGCCGGAATTGGAATCAAGAGGAGCTGGGATTGAATCTTGCCTCTGAAGCTTAGTAGCCTTGCAAATCTGAGCAAGTCCTTTATTTTCTTTGAGGCAGGGCTAATAATAGTACATACCTCACAGTGTTATTGGAAAGATCAAATGATCCCCAGACAGTAATCCCTAGTGACTCTGTATGACCTCCAAAATAAAATATACATGTAAAAACAAGTTAAATGATAAAGTTCTTTATAAGAAAGAAAGAGCAAATGAGATCAATTTGCACACCTTAAAAATAGAAACTGGACCTGTCATTTCATTAGTATGGAGAACTCCAAGGTTGCTAAGGCTATCTTTATCAATTCAGGTCAAAGCCTTTTTTATCTACCACACAGGTTGCCTGTGAATTATTATTCTAATACACGTGGAATTTTTTTGATTTAAAGTAGTCTATACATTTAAGGTTTTATTCATGGAGTGATGGATTCTTTAAATAGATCATTCAAAGATAATGACAGAACTGGTATTTAAGTCTAAGTCTTCTTATTCCAAATTCATTATGCCATCTTGCTTCTCCTATCTGTAAAAGCTAGAGACATTGATATGAGAGAAGGGGTTAAAGATAATGGCTGGGGTTGGCTTAGGTTTGTGAAAGACTATTGAAACTAAGTATGTGACCCAAAACAGTCCTGATCCCAGGCTGTGTTTGTTACTGTGCAGTGTTGGAGTTTGGGGAGAACCCTCCACCCCACTCCACCCCTAATGCAAGAAGAGTAGCTTGGAGGAGGTACCAGCTTCAGATTTTTCCAGCCTTTTCTAGTAGATAGCCCATTAGAAACCTGCTTCATCATCCAGGAGAAATTCCAATGCAGGAAGCTAAGGGTTTATGTCCAAGGCACTGCACTAGTGTCAGAGACAAAAGTCAAATAGTCCCTGACCTCAAGGAGCTTGTATTGTATTGGGGGATACAACATGTGCAGAGCTAAGTACATTCAAGATAATGGAAAGAGAAGGTGGGAGGGAAGGAAAAAGAGACAGAGACAGAGAGAGGGACAGATAGATACAGAGTCAAAGACAGAGACAGCCAGAGAGATAGAGAGACACACAAAAAGAAAGATGGAGACAAAAAAAACAGACACAAAAAGAGACAGAGAGAGAAATAGAAAGAGACAGAGAGGCAGAGAGACAGAGACAAAGAAAGACTGAGACAGAGAAACAGAGAGAGGGACAGAGACAGACAGACACACAGAAAGGCAGGCAGACACAAAGACAGAGGCAGAGACAGAAAAGAGCCAGAGGCAATGAGAGCCAGAGCCAGAGACAAAGAGATAGAGATGGAAACAGAGACAGAAATAGAGAGACAGAAAGAGGCAGACAGAGAGACATATACAGAGAGAGAGGGAGAGGGAAAGGGAGAGGGAGAGAGGAAGGGAGAAGGGGAGGAGGGAGAGAGGGAGAGGGAGAAGGAGAGGGAGAGGGAGAGGGAAAGGGAGGGAGGGAGAGAGGAAGGGAGAGGGGGAGGGAGAGGGGGAGGAGGAGGGAGAGAGGAAGGGAGAGAGGGAGGGGGAGGGGGAGAGAGAAGGGGAGGGGAAGAAGGAGAAGGAGAGGGAGGGGGAGGGATGGAGGGAGGGAGGGAAGGAAAAGAGAAGAATGATGTGATGGGGGTGGGGAAGCGCTGGGAAGGGAAAGGGGGAAGGCGAGGAAAGAGAGAAGAGAGGGCATACTAATATTTGGAGAGGTAATGAAGAGATCCCTTCAATGAATTGGTTCCTGAAGAAAATTAGGGATTTTAATAGGTGGGGATTAGGAGGGAGTACATTTCAGTTCTAGGATGCTGCTTCTACTAAGGCTCATTGATGGGAGAGGGAATAAATTACTGTAGGACTAAATTAAGGACTAAATGAAATATTTAGATGGACTTAATTTAGTCCTACAGTAATTTAGTAATTTTTCCACTGCTGGGGATGTAGCTATTTCTATATAAGTGAGTTTTCCAGATGCTTGAAAATACAAAAGTTTTTTAAAAAAACGGAAACACTTCTCATGAAAATCCATTTAAAATACACCATTCATGTTGTTGTCTTCTCATACCCACAATATTGAACACAATTTAATCTGTCCCTGGTGCCTTGAAGTTATCCTTGTGACCATCCAGTGCTTGTGCGATCCATGCTCATGGGTTAATGAGTTTCAGAGGCAGGACCTAAATCCATGTCTTTCTAACCTCAAGACCAACTTCTGCCCATTATAATGTAGCCTAATGGAAACAACATTGGGCTTGGAGGCAGAATACCCAAGGTCAAGTCTTAGCCCTGCAGTTTATAGATTACATGATCCTGGATGCAGCTTTTAACATTTCTGGGCTCCCATTTCCTCAGCTGCAAAATGGGGATAATAATATTTGTCCTAGCTACTTCACTGGGTAATTGAGAGAATGATTTTTCGCAAACTTTTTTTTATTATAGCTTTTTATTTACAAGACATATGCATGGGGAATTTTACAGCATTGACAATTGCCAAACCTTTTGTTCCAATTTTTGCCCTCCTTCCCCTTCCCCCCACCCAGATGGCAGGTTGACCAATACATGTTAAATATGTTAAAGTATAAATTAAATATAATATATGTATACATATCCAAACAGTCATTTTGCTGTACAAAAGAATCAGACTTTGAAATAGTGTACAATTAGCCTGTGAAGGAAATAAAAAATGCAGTTTTGTAAACTTTTTAATGCTATAGGACTAAGAATCATTATTATCTATAGGAACATTCTTTAGGATCCACTGAAGTGAGTAGGGTGATTTTCCCCTACACTAAATGGCCCCATTTCACATCACACTTGGACTTCTGTGGTTTTTGAGTTCTCATGTCAGTTTTTTGTAATTTTTCTATCTCTTTTCTCTGTTATCTCAAGTGAGATAATACAGTCAATCCTCAACTTTCATAAAAGTGATATTCCCAGGAAATGGTGCAAAAGTAAAAAATATGAATGGAAAATGGGGGTTGGATTTCCATGATAACCCAAAACTCCACTCTGCATGCAACATTAATTCTGATCATTTGAAATTTTCTAATCATGTAATAACCCATAAAATGCAGCACACAAAATAAAATTCATGACATTGAAAATAATTTTCTCACTAGTATTTCCTAGAATTCTGTGACCTTTTGTGCTAACAAGTCAATTAAAAAAAACCCTACCATTGATTTCAGATAATATTCACTTATCATAACACATAAAAATCTACAATATTATAAATACTTTTCTTCTTTTTCAGGATATAACAAATTGGCCATTGGTTAACCCCAAACTTGTGGCCAACAGCAGCTGCATTCATTCTGGCAGAAAGTTTATCTAACACTTTTATTTTCTCACTACATCACTTCACTGACTTTGCACACTTGATTTTAGAGCCCAAAGTACTTGCGAAGTTCTTTGGGGGTAAAATTGCAACACAAAGCTTGTTTTAAAAGCAAATAATTAAAATAAGCAATGGATGCATGAGGAACCCTTTATTCTAGGATGAACAAGACCAGTGAAACACCTAATAGAGGTGAAACTTACACATATACCTCATATTTTCCCCCCTTTATTGTGAACAGTCACATATGTTAGTGATCATCACAAAAGTGAAAATGAAATTACTAAGGAAAATCATGGGTATGTTTGAAATCATAAAAGTTAAAGTGAATGTTGAGGATCGACTGTATTGTAAAGTCATATTTTATAAAGTTTACAAATACATAACATTTGTAAAGTATTCAGTTCTTATAAAATACTTAGCAGTGTCTGACAAATTTTTTCCTTCTTCATTAATTAATTAATTAATTTTCAGGACTATCAAGGAGAACTATTCTGGTACACTAACCCTAAATTCCTGTTCCTAAACTGTTGCATCTAATATGCTGTGGGCTGGAAAAGCAGATGACCAAGACTTATTAGAATTATTCCTTATACATCTAGGATGCTGAAATAATTGTTGCTAAATGGATGAAGTAAATAAGAGTAAATGGTATCTGAGTGAGGGGGCCTCTGATTCAAGGGCATGAGCATCTGCAAATTAATTTTGTAACATTTGTCAAATGGTTGTCATGTGGACAGAAGGATTAGGTTTATTGTTCCACAAGGTCCTGGAAGGCAGGACAAGCACATAGAAGTCAGAAGGTGGGCTTAAAAATCCCAACCCTGCCAGTTAGCTAGCTGTGTGACGTTGAGCAACTCAGCTATTTTGAGCTTCATTTTCTGTATCAGTAAAAATGACTAGATGAGGCTACCCATGATTTCTGATCCCATGATCCACTGGGAGAAATAGAGGCAAATTTATGGAAGAATTTCCTAAGGAGTACTACAATGGAGCAGATTTGACAACCTGATTAGGTGGTGAGCTTCTTGTCAAAAAAGGGATCCTAACAAGGATTGTATGAAAACTTATAAAAGAGAAGATTATTTTTCAGGTAGGTCAATATGAGTTAACAGTATTGTATGTCAGTTCTTCCAAAGCTAATATACTTTGAGGCTATTTTGAGAAAAGCACACAGTAGTGTATACCATATTAGGGAGAGAATAATCATTCTGTCCTTTGTCCAGTCAGACTACATCTGGTGTCTTGTGGCAGCTGTATGGAAAATGGATTAAATAGAGGATAGACTTGAGGAGTGTACAAATCTATTGGGTAATAAGAGTCTATCATAATTGTCCGGGTCGGAAGGGTTGATGGCTTGAAATAGAATTAGAGAGAAAAGAGACAGAAGCAAGATAAGTTGTAGAAACTGAATTAACATAACTGGGAATTGTTTGGATGGATATGTGAGTAAGAGAAAGTGAGCAGTAGGGAATACTTTAAGATTATGAACCTTGGGGACCATAAAGGTGCTGAGATTCTCAATAGAAAAAGGGAAGTTTGGAAAGAGGGGAAGGTAATAAGTTTTGCTTTTGATATGTTGATTTTGAGATGCTTATGAGATGCTCAATTTGAAATGTCCAAAAGGCAATTAGAGACATGGGACTGATGCTCAGGAGAACGACTAGGGCTGAATATATAGTTCTGAGAGTCATCTGTGTAGAGATGAAAATTAAACTCATGGGAATTGATGAGGTCACCAGGAGAAAGGGAATGTAAACAATGCATATGTAGGTTTTTAATATTTATATGCACACATATTGATTATAGACGTATATGTGCACACACATATATAATGCATTGGGGAAGGGGGTACACCTTTAATTTTATTAGTTTAGATAATTCCCTCTACCAATATAGATTAGCAACTTCTGCAAATTATAATCATAGAGGGTTATCTAGATCACTGAAAAATTACATGATCTGTCCAGGGACACAGTCAATAAGAAATATGTCAGAGTGCACTTTTACTCATTTTTTCCTGTTTCGGAGTTTGCCCGTTAATCTGCTTCTCCACTTGTGTTGGCAAAAAATGAGCATGAGGTAGTGTGTAGAAGACAAGCCTGGAAATCAAGAAAATGAATTGAAATCTTCCCTTTGATACATACTGGAGGTGTGCTCTTGGAGAAGTCACTTACGTTTGTGGTGACCTAGGCAATTGCACAAGGATATAAATGACAAAGAATATGCTAATCTATATAGAAGAGAAACTTTTTACACAGGAAATTCCCTATACCAATTAAGTCATAGGTCTCAAAATTCTTCCCTCCTCATCTTCCTATACATGGAAGAAAAAGTTTGTAGAGGACTTTATTTTCCTTTTTTCCCTTCTATACATAATTTCCCCTTTATTGTGCTGTACAAGAAATCAGAACAAAAAGGGAAAATTAAGAAAAAACCAAGCAAACAACAAAGAAGGTGAAAATAATATTTTGTGATCTACTTTCATTTCCCATTGTCTTCCCTCTGGATGCAGATGGCTCTCTCCATCACAAGTCTATTGGAAATGGCCTGAATCACCTCATTGTTGAAAAGAGCCATGGAGGACTTTACTTTCATGAAATCATTTGAATCTCACAGCAGACTCATAAAGTTAAATATTGTTGCTATTATGATGTCCATTTTATAGGTGAGAAAACTGAGATTTAGCATGTAAAATGACTACTGCATAGTCACACAATTAATATCAGAGGTAGATTATGAAACTAGGTCTTCCTAATCACAAGTTTAACATATTATCCACTACTCACTTGAAGCTACCTGTTTAGGAAACAATTAGGAATGACTGCTTGTAAGCTGGAACCTCCATTTTATTTCTCTTCTCCCTAGCTACCCACTTAAAGATACCAGTTTGATCCCAAGAGGTGGTACAGTCAAGACCAAATTAGTTCTGTTTTATCCTCAAGTGAACAGAGTCTGGCTTTTATATCCTACTGGATCATTAATTTGAGCTAAACAAGGGTCATTACCACAACTCCTTCCATCCATGGTGCCAGAGTGACATTTGGGGGTTGGCAAAAGTCTCTCCAAGATGTTATCTGTGTAAGCCTTCCCTGTTTAATTTCACAAAGGGCTGTTGAATCCACCATGGACGGCAGCATGACGTCTAAAGTGGAAGCAGATGCCCTCTTTGTAGGATGTATCCATTTCTTTCTTCTTCTCCATCAACCCCTAGGAGATGAATCTGTTTATTTTATCTGGGAACAAGATGTAGCAGATTGTGCTGAGAGCCACTCTGCTGAAATCACTGCAGGTGGGAGTAGCCTTCCCAGACCTCCGGAGCCAAATCCCTCCATCTCCTGCTGAAGATGCAGTTGTTTATGTCTTTAAAATTCTGAAGCGCAAGCGGGCTCTTTCTTTACCACCTCATCATTTGCTTTCCCCTAATCAAGCTGATCTATTGTGGTCCACGAACTACTGATAATTGGATGTTTGGGAGAGATAGTCAAAATCAGATGCTAATGAAATTTATACAAGAAAGGGACATGGTCGATGTTGTAGAGGTGTGTACAATAGAAGGAACATTAGGAGGGTGAGGGGACTAGTATGAGGTATAGATTTCTGCCTCACAGCAAAGGAGCTGATATGTCCACTTCTTTTTTCTGTTATCTTCTCTCCCATGGTTTTTCCCTTTTGTTCTGATTTTTCTCTCCCAACATGATTCATAAAGCAAAGAGTATTTTAAAATGAAATAAAAAAGGAAAGGAAAAAAATAAAAATAAAGGAGCTGAGTGTGAAATGAAAATCAGTCATCATAAGAATAAATGAAATAGACAAATACTTAGGGCTATAAAATGATAATTATAAAGCTAGAAAGTACCTTAAAGACCATTTACTTTGCCTCCCTCAATTTACAGAAGAGGAAACTGAGACTAAGGGAGATTTCATGATCATAGATCAAGAACCGGAAGACACTTTAGAGATCAGCTTGCTCTACACTCTCATTTTACAAAACAGGAAACTGAGGCCCAAGAAAATTGATTTGCCCAATATCACACTGAAAATAAAAGGCAGACCCAAATCTTTTTACTTCAAACCTAGTATATTTCCCATGTCACCACGGTTGAACATTCATGCAATAAATTTCTTTTATCTTATCTAGTGGTAGCTAATGGTACAGTGCTGGGCTTGGAGTCAGGAGGAATTGAGTACAGATCTGGTCTTAGATACTTACTAGTTGGGCGACTGTAGGCAAAGCATTGAACTTCTGTTTGTCTCAGTTTTCTTAACTGTAAAATAAGGATAACAATAGCTTATATTGCAAGTTTATTGTGAAAATCAAATGAGATAGTATTTGTAAAAAGCATTTAGCACCTGGCACACAGTAGGCACTATAGAAATGCTTATTCTCTTTCTTTGACTCTTAGAAAGCTTGACATGGTACATACATGTATGTGTTCACATTCATTAAACAGTCTTCATTTAATCAAACATCATTTATCCATATGATGGCTTTCAGAACCCAAAGAACCGAAGTGTTGTGATGACTCTTTCTATTGCTGTGGTTTGCTTGCCCTAGTGTAGAATAATGGCTAGAATGCTGGACTTGGAGTCAGGAAGCACCAAATTCATATTTTGCTTCTAGATACTAACTGTGTGACTTTGCAAGTCACTTAATTTTGACCTGAATGGCTTCATCTGTAACCTGGAGGTAAGGAGTTTTTTGAAGGTCAAATGAAATTATGTATATAAAACACAATATATATATATATATATATATATATATATATGTCAGATATCAGAATTATTATTTTTTGTTGTTGAGGCAAATGGGATTAAGTGACTTGCCCAGAGTCACATAGCTAGGAGTTGTTAAAGAATTATTTTTTATCATCATCATCATCATCATCATCATCATCATCATCTTCAGCATTAGTGATCAACCAATCAGCAAGCAATTATTCAGATCATTTTGCATGCTAAGTGTCTGTTCTATCTCTGACATTTAACAGCTGTGTGTCTTTGGGAAAGATGCTTAATTTCTCATTGATATTAGCGATTTTAAAAATTGTAAATTGCAAAGGACCTGCATTGGTAAAAATTGGTAAAAATGACTTTCCTTATCCAGAGTTTCCTATACTATTGAAATCACAAGTTCAAATCCCTATCTCCATACAGCTGTGTTCAGGGAACTATGCTAAGCTATGGAGTTACAAAGAAAAGCAGAAATAGCCCCTGCTCTCAAGATGTTTGCAATTCTAATGGGAAAAATAGCATTTACCCAAGTATATGCAAGGTCTGGAGGCAGGAAGAGTCATTTTTAGGAGTTCAAATCCAGCCTCAGGCACTTGCTAGCTACATGATTCTAGGAAGTCACCTAAATCTATTTGCCTCAGTTTCTTCATCTGTAAAGTGAGTTGGGGAAAGGAAATGGTAAACTATCCCAATATCTTTGCCAAGAAAACTCCAAATGGGGTAGGCAGCCTCAGAGGAAAGGATACTAATAACTTGAGGTTGTGAATAGGAAAAGTTTCAGGCAGAAGGTGAGGTTTGAGCTGAGTCTTAAAGGCAGCAAAGAGAAACAAAGAGTAAAGCAAAGGAATAGAAATAATGAGGGAGAGTATTCTAGGCCTGGGGATCAGCTAGTGTAAAGATGTAGAGATGAGAGGTGAAATCTAATGTGCGAGCAATGAACTGAATCAGCTACACTCAGCAAAAGAACTCTGGGAGATGAGTATGAACCACTACATAGAATTCCCAATCCCTCTATTTTTGTTCACCTGCATTTTTTATTTCCTTCACAGGCTAATTGTACACTATTTCAAAGTCTGATTCTTTTTGTACAGCAAAATAACTGTATGGACATTTATACACATGTTGTATTTAACTTATACTTTAACATATTTAACATATATTGGTCTACCTGCCATCTTGGGGAGAGGTGGGGGAGAGGAGGGGAAAAATTGGAAAAAAAAAGGTTTTGCAGTTGTCAATGCTGAAAAATTACCCATGCATATATCTCGTAAATAAAAAGCTATAATAAAAATTAAAGAAGAAATCTAATGTGCAAGAAATAACAAATAGGTCTATATAAGGAAATTATAGAATACATGGAAAAAATAAATAGTGCTACGGGAATGGGGAATAAGGAGAAGAAAAAGGGCCAGGCTTTAAGTTCCAAGTATATTTTATATTTGAGTTTATATTTGATTCTGCAGAGTATAGGGAACTATCAAAGTTCATTGACTAAGGGTGTAACATAAGCTGATTTATCCTTGCCCAGAATCAGAGAATTATAGAATAATGCTTTTTTATTCATTTATTCACTCATGATATATATTCAAAATTACCTAGGTAGAGATGTCCTGGTCAAGGGCTTATTTAAAATTCCCACAAGAGCCCAGAATTTGCTTTTCTTAGGAGAGTTGTCTGAGTGACTTTCAAGGAGAACTGGAAGGATCAGATGTGCCCTTTGCCCCTAAATTCCAGGTACCTGCTGGGATTTCAGTGCTCCAGTTGCAGTTTGGTATTTGTGGAGTTATAGGAGGAATAATTTTCCTGGAAATAATTTTTCAGGTTCTTCTGTGCCTCTAAAAATGCCATGAGAGATTAGCGTTCAATTCCTCTCAATACTCTCAGCTTATGCTTCTTGGCTCCTTTCTTTGAACACCAAGACTATAATGCATGTAGGCCTAAGTACTGCATTTCACAAGCAAATCTCTCCTAGGTTGATCTCACAGAGATTCCTGTGGAGAACAAACAAGGTACTTCCATTTTTCAAAACAACTCACACAAAGCAACAGCCTTGACCTTGACTCTACCTTCTTTTAATTCTGGTTCTGTCACACACTGGGGCTCCATCAATGTACCCCAGGTCCAGCTCTGTCTGTTGTCAATCTGGCAGTAGCTAGAAAACTAGAGGAAACCAGATAATTGGCTGAGAGACCTTCCAGTTCCAGAGCTATGATCTTGTAGAGAGCCACTGGAATTTGTAGAACAGGGAGGGGTGACATGATCAGATTTGTACTTTGAGAAAAATACCCCTTTGGAAGCTGCATGGAGGATGCACTAAAGTGGGGAGAGATTCAAGGTAAGTTAGGTAGGGCAAACATTGTTCTCTGTGTGTGGTGCTGTAACATAGTATAGTGAATAGAATCCTAGACTGAGATTCAGGAAATCCTTCCTGCAAATATTGCCTCTACTTTTCTTCTGGCTGTGTGGCCTTGGGTGAATCACTTAACTCCTGTGAGCTATAAATGGGAAAAGGCATTTGACTAGAACAGTGGTATCAACTCAAAGAGAAAAAGGGGCCACATATTTGCTTAATTTTAAAATGTAATGTTATTTATGTTGTATTGTATTTTTATTTATTTTGTTAAATGTTTCCCAATTACATTTTAATTTGGTACTGGCTGTACTAGGAAGTGTTGTGAGTCACTAAACCACATAGGGTCCATATGTGACTCTCTGGACGAGCTGAACCCTGAGGTAATATCCTTTCAGCTCCATTTCTTTATATGGTCTATACATGGACACGAAAGCTTTCCTAACTGCATTTCCAATTTTCAGACAAATCATTTTCTATCTCTTGTGAACTTCAGGTTCCTCTTTAAAATAAAGGGACTCAGATGATCATCCGTGTCCTTTCCAGATTTGTGATTTTAAGATTCAGTATTTTAAACAGAAATATCACCCATATTTTTGGTGGCTAAGCCAAGCAGCACAAAATATGCTCTCAAGTCAACTTTTTAATACAAATCCAGTTATTCGGTTATTATATCCCATAATGCTGTTCTTAGTGGAGAGCAGTGTGGTGGGGAATTCAGTGCTTCTGCTGCTGGAGAAAGAGGGAAAGCAGCCAATTTGGTAATTTCTTATTTTGACTAGTTATTCTTGCTAACTAAATCGTCAACTCAGTTGTTTCTCTGCTGCTGAAAAAATTGAAAATACTTCCAGCATCCTCTAAATTTAGGCACCCTGACATAAAGCCCTAGTCACCCTGTTCTAGTTACCATTCTGATCCTAAGATTTGTGAAGCCTAGCACACCCCTTTAATTTTCTTCCTTCAAAAATATGAATAACTGATTTTTACAATTCTGCTTGTCACATCAAGTTAATAATAACAGTTGGCATTTGTATAGCACTTTAAAGCTTGCCACATGTTATCTATATATCTATATCTATCTATCTCTATCTATCTATCTATCTATCTATCTATCTATCTATCTATCTAATATCATCTGATCTTTGTAAATGCAGTTATTTACAGATGAAGAAACTGAGACCTAGAGATATTAAGTGACCTGTCCATTGCCACATGGCTTGTAACTGTTGGAAAACCAATCTTTTCTTTTGGGGGGAATTTGGTTGAAGCCTTAAAGGAATTGAAGCAAAGTATGGGTGATTATCAGAAGTTGTGCCTGTGATTTAATGTATCTCACCATTGGGGACCTCATCAGGCCATCCTCTTCCTCCCTCTCTCTGTCCCTCCGTTCTTCTTCCTCTCTCCCATTCTTTCCTTCCCTCCCTTCCTCTTTTTCTTCTTTCCTTCATTCCTCCTTTCTCCCTTTCTCCTTCCCTCTCTATTTCTCTCTACCTCTCTTCTGCCTTTCTCTTTTTCTTTCTCTCTCTCCTCTTCCTCCCTGTCTCCTTCTCTCCATCTCTCATTCCTCCTTTCCCCCTTTCTTCCTCCTTCTTTTTCGCTCTCCCACCCTCTCCCTCTCCCTCTCCCTCTCTATTTCTTTCTCTCCATTCCTTCTTCCCTCCTCTTTCTTCCTTTCTCCTTCCCCCTCTACAGTGTGTACAAAGAGCAGGAACATATCCAATACAAATGTATGACCCATACTTACTGGGAATATATTTTTCCTCTCTACTCACCCAAAATTTGTTCCTTTCCCAACCTCCCACCCACTGATTTTTGCATATTTAAATGTTTTCTTTGGTGTGTGATTTTTTTCATTTTATTTTGGGCTTGGGGAGGGGGAGATTCAATTCAATTCATTCTTATTCTAAGGCCAGAATTTTAGCCACAGTGCCACATGCCCTACACAGAAATCTTGCTTGCCTTGTCTACCTTAGCAAATTGTTGTGAGTCAATTGCCAAGAAGTCTACTAAACACTTTTAAAATCATAAATATAACACGATACTGTGTGAGATGAATTTGTTATTTCCATCATTATTTCAGGTGTGATTGTTAGTGAGAATTCAAGGCTTTGTTCCTGGCCACATGGGCCCTCCTATCATCACCACCACCATCACTAATTCCCTCTAATCTGAATCTCTATTAGGTGAAAAGGATTTTGATGGAAAAACTGATCTCATGATTTTTCTGTTTGCTTTTGGAATGAGAACAGGGAAATCAATGGGAAGTAGTGAGTCCCACAGAGGCAGATTGGAAATGTTTTGGAACACAGCTTTTGCTGTTTATCTACTGTGTCTTCTGTGGCCAGGGAATTAGGTTTAGAGAAGTGCATGATGCCCTTGAGTTTCTGCCCATCTGCCAGAGAGGGAAATTATGAGAATATGTGGGTGTTCCGTGGGACCTTCCTGTTTGCTTGGTACATAGGTTTAGATCTGGGCATCTAGCGGAAACTGTAAGTCATATACGCAATGATACCCATTTGAGTTCTTGTGAAGTTATAGGGAAGGAAAAATTTAGATTTTATAGGTCTGGATCATACTGACTAGCCAGAGGACTGGGGATGAATGTGATGCTATTAATGGGAGAATGGCACATGAGGAAATCAAAAAATTCTTATGATTTATTCACTGTTGATTAGATCTTGAGTATGTTGAGTTCAGGGCATGGGGCTTTACAAAGGCTATGGGTAAATTGGAGAAAGGCCAGATATAAAAAGTATAATTAAAATGATAGAAAGAATAGATGCCTTGTAGCTTGGAGGGAGTCTAGGTTTTTCAGCATTCATTCATTCAGTCAGTCAGTCTTTGCCACATTTGACTTTTTCTTTTTTTCACTGTTTTGGGGTTGAAGATGAGCATCCAGACCTGTGTGTTTTAATTAGTGAAAGGAATTCCCACAGAGGAACTCCCTCAGAGACTTATTAGCTGTGTGAACCTGGGAAGGTCAATTAACTTCTCTGTTGTTCAGTTTTTTTTTCTTCTACAAAAAGAGAGGGTTGAGTGAGATGATTTCTGTGGTCCCTTAGATTCCAGATCTAAGATCCTGGAATTTTGTATCCCTCTAGGGTAGGGATCCAATGATTTCAAAGCAATCATTGCATAGATTTTTAAAAGTTCTGTGAACTCAAATGGAAAAATGGCATCTTTACTTCAACATGATCGGCTTTCTTTGTAATCTTATGCAGTTTATTTTATGTATTTAAAGACATTGTGAGTAGGGATCCGCTGACTTTACCAGACCTCTGAAGGAGTCCACTGCATCACAAAGATTAAGAATCTCATATCTGGGGGATTTCTTTGTGTCCTGATCTGGTTTTACCTGTCTAGGACATCAGTCTATTTCTTCACACCAGGGAGGAGGGGGAGACAATGTGTGAGTGAGGCTGGGAGGGGTAAAGAGAGTAAGAGAGGGGACATGACTTTCAGTTCCGAACTTCAAGTGTCAAAAGGCAATTTCATGCCTGCTGACACAATTTGGAGGAGCAGAAATAATAGATGCTGACAGCTAATGGGACTGGAGCTCTTATGGAAGAGCTATTTACTGATTGGATTTAATTTTTTCCCCTTTAATGGAGGCAAAGCTCTCTAGTGGTCTAACAATGCTTGGAATCAATCTCATACCCCTCCCTGTGATAATGAAACTCTCTGTTTAGTCAGTGAACCATATCGTAAAATATCTTATTAATCATCTTGCTTATAGCTTATCAGAGCATTGAGTTTTTCAATTCTTCTTTTTATTATTTTAACATTCATTATCTCATTTGAGCTTCCTCATAATCCTATAAAGTGAGACAGGAATTATTGTGACCATTGTACAGATTAGGAGACCAAGATGCAGACAAGAGAAGAGACCACCCCATGGATCCCAATAAGTCTTGTGAGAGAGCCATAGAAAGATTATCTTCACTGTGGAGATGATAAAACTGAGGTGTAACAATGGGAATCTGACTTGCCTACATGGTCACAGGGACTGAGGGTCAAAGCTAGGAATATAATTTAGTTTTTCTGATTTTTAAACTAGTATTCTTACCATATTATCAAATAATGTTATTTATATTCATAACAATTTAATATTAAAAACAAATTACTTTATCTGCCCGTGCCATAGTTTGAAAAACATTAAAAATAAAATTGTAATAAATGGGTAGGATTTCACCCTAAGACCATTTCTACCTAAACTCCAATAAAAGATGAGAATGAGATAATTTCAATAATAATGATAAATCATATTTATATAGGACTTTATGGTCTGTAAGTCACTTTTATATAGTTGATAGATATTATATTAGGTGCTATACATTAACTTTTCCCAAGTCAAGTCAATAAGTCACGTACTATGTTAATCACTGGAAATATAAAGACAAGCGCCACCCCCCCAATAATGTCAAGATTGCAGGGCAAATCCTATCCATATCCCCATTTAATAGATAAGAAAAATAGCTAGTCTGAAGTCTAACACCTTAAGGTCCTCAAACTATATAAACAAACAAATGAATGAATAGATAAATGAATAAGTGAATTAATAAATACATGTAAAATCTCACTTGTGCCCTGCAATTACCCTTTGGAAGAGGTATTTCAGGCCTTATTATTACTATTTTATAGGCAAGGAAACTAAGGCTTAGATACATGTTCTGGTCAGTCATTTCCCCCAGAATAATTTCAGTTTGGACCTTCCCTATAAAGATTCGTCTCCATCTGTTCAGTTTTTCCTTGCACCATCACAGGGTTTGCATTTGCATTTCAGGCTCCCAACGGGATGGTCCGTCCGCCCTGACCAACCTGAAAGACCACGAAAAAATGAAGAGCTCACAGATGAGGAGAAAGAGATTATCAACAGAGTGATTGCTCGAGCTGAGAAAATGGAAGAAATGGAGCAGGAGCGCATTGGGTAAGACAGTGATATTTCCATCAAATCCTTTATACCTTGAGTTGTGAAAACAAGCCCATAGCAGTTTCAGAGCCAGGGCACTTGCTCCATAAATAGGGAAATCTAGACTTTGGGAAGAAAATACTACAGAAGCTTTGGATTTGGGAGGTTGCTCAATAACAAATAAATAAGCATTACTTAAGTGCCTACTATGTGTAAAATACTATGCTAAGCAGGGGACATATAAAGAAAAACGTCAAGGAGATTGAAATTTAAGTGTGTGTGGAGGGGAACTGCATGCAAACAACTAAATACAAATAAGATGTTCATAGGATAAATTATAGGGAATCTTCAGAGGAAAAGTGTTCATTTTAAGGGGTATCCACAAAGGCTTCTTCAAAAGGTGAAATTATAGGTGGTACTTGAGAAGGAAGCAAGGGAAACCAGAAGGGAGAAATGAAGAGGAAGAACATTCCAGGCATGGAAGACAAGACATCAAATACCCAGAATTGGAAGATGGACTATAATTGTTAAGAAACAGCAGGGAGCATCACTGGGTCATAGAGCAAGAGAAGGGGAGTAAGACCTAAGAAGACTGGAAGGTTAGGAAGAGATCAATTTACAAAGAGCTTTAAAAGTCAAACAGAGAATTACCTAGAGGTAATAGGGAGCCACTGGGGTTTATTGAATGGGAGCATGATGTGTGTCTTTGGAAGATCAACTTAATGACTAGGTGGAAGGTAGATTGGAGTGGAGGGCTAAAGGAAGGCGAAAGGGTATCTATTGACTGGAAAATTTTTTTAAATGATTTAAAGTGGGAAAGTAAAGTGTAACAAAAAAATTCACATATGTGGAAGTCAGAAGATCCCCAATTCCTATCTTGTATGACCCTGGGCAGTTCCCAGGGTGATAGAATCCCAACTCTAGTGCCTGCAAACCACTTTTTTTTCTCAGATTCAATATCTTCCATCTGTAAAATGAAAAGATTGGATTAGATGGTGGCTGAGTCTATGACATTCTATTTCTTAAGATCCACATCAGTTCTAATTTTCTGTGTTTGAAGGGTCCTCCCAGCAGGAATTCTCTGTTCTAAGGTTCCTCCCATCTCTGACATTCCCTGATCTAAGACCTCTTCTAGCATAGACGTTTTCTGTCCTAAGGGCTTCCCAACTTTACCATTCTATGTTCTAGTTCTAAGGGCTTACCTAGCTCTGATGTTCTGTGTTCTAATGACTCTGAAATTATGATTCAGTTTTCTTATCTTCTTAATCCAATAATGTAGTTTGACTATGTTTTCTGCCATCTATGGGAACGAATTGCTTTCAAAGGGTCTGGTCTTGGATATTGTTTCCCTCTAATGAACTTGTAAGGTATGAAGAAGACCCCAGACCCTCAAAGACTCTCAATGGAGGCCAGCCTTTGTCAGCTCTAACCATGATGGAAAAGCTTTGTGTTCAGATTTTATGGTAGGCATTGTATCTGGTGCCCAACGACCCAATCCAACTGAACTCAGAGAGATCCTGTAACAGATTGGCCACCAGTGGAGCAATTTTTCCAATCAACCACTTCACAAAGTATTAACTCTACACTCCAGTTTCTATTTGAAGAGAAATCTAGAAAATCCCAGACCCTTGAAGTAATGATAATGGCGAAATAGTTATCATTTACCTAGTGATTTAGGGTTTGCAAAGGTCTCTACAAATCTTATTTCATTGGAAATGTACAATCCTGAGAGAAGTACTTTAGTTCAGGGCTTCTTTAGCTTTTTCCACTTGCAATGTGTTTTTGCCCAAGAAATTTGTTTGTGACCCCAAATATACAGGAATAAAAAATGAATCATAATTTTCTGACCCTCACATTCAGTTACAGAACTCCACATGAGGTCAGGACTCAAAGTTTAAGAAGCTTTGCTTTAGGTAATATTGTAACTAGGACCAGGGTTCTGTAACTTAAAAAGTGATTGAAGTGTCTTCAGCTTTAATATGTAAAGCCTTTGAGAGCAGAGACTGTTGGTTTTTTCCCTTTGTATCCCCAGTGCCTGCCACATTTGGTGGGAGCAGAATCAGATTTATGACATCACTGGCACAGGGAACTTCCAGCATGGAAATTCCCTCCACCAATGCAGATCCTCATATGTTCAGCTACTTATCTTAGAGCTCACCCAGGGCACTAGCAAGCCAAGTGATTTGTCCAGGTTTACAAAACTAGTATTTCTCTCTTTTAAAAAAAGTGGTTTAAAAGATGGTTTTCATCATTCACCCTTGCAAAACCTTATGTTCCTAATTTTTCTCCTTCCCTTTCTCTTACTCACTTCCCCAGACAGCAAGCAATCCAATATAGGTTAAACATGGGCAATTCTTTTAAAGCACATTTCCACAATTATTATGCTGCACAAGAAAATTCAGATAAAAATGAGAAAGAAAACAAAAAGAAAGCAAACAACAAAAAGAGTGAGAATGTTATGTTGTGATCCATACTCAGTCCCCACAGTCCTTTGCCTGGGTGTAGATGGCTCTCATCATCTCAAGACCATTGGAACTGGACTGAATCATGGCATTGTTGGAAAGAGCCACGTCCATCAGAATTGAACATCGTATAGTCTTGTTGTTGCCGTGTAAAATGATCTCCTGGTTCTACTCACTTCACTTAGCATCAGTTCATGTGAGTCTCTCCAGGTCTTTCTGAAATCATCCTGCTGGTCAAAATATGTCTAAGGTGAGATTTGAACCTACATGTTCTCAACTCCAAAGATGGCTTCCTATCCATGACATCATCCTGTTTCTTGCCTATCTCAAAGTAGACATTTTAAAAATGCCTATTTAATTTATTGTTGGATAGTGACCTTATTAATGACTAACAGAGCACTTTGAAATTGTCAGTGTTTTACTCATCTTATCCTCACAACAACACCAGATGGTGTTACCTCTATTTTACAGACGAAGAAAGCAAAACTGAGAGACATTTACGATTTGCCGATGATTATTAGCTAGCAAACATAGGGGGCAGGATTCAAACCCAGAACTTTTTTGACTTTAAATCCATTGTCCTCTCCATGATAGCACCTCCTGCAGCTCATAGATCTAGAGTTGAAAAGAACTTTAGAAACAGAAGATTTATTATTATACTAGAAGAAAATGGTAATGATGATAATGATCGTAATAGTTAACATTTTTAGACTATCTACTATGTGCAAGCAGAGCAGCTAGATAGAGCACTGGATTTGGAATCAGAAAGACTTGTCTTGATGAATTCAAATATGACCTCAGACACTTGCTAACTGTATGACCCTAGGTAAGTCACTTCACCCTATTTGTCTCAGTTTCCTCATCTGTCAAATGAGCTAGAGAAGGAAATGGCAAACTGCTCTAGTACACCTGCCAAGAAAACCCAAAATGGGGTCATAAAGAGTCAGAAATCAATAAACAATGACTGAACAACAACAAAACTTTCCAACCCTTAAAACATTATATAAATACTACTTATGATGGTGACGATGATCTTATATCTAGTCTAACCTTTTACTTTCCAGAAGAGGAAACTGAGGTGCAAGATGAGACTCAACTAATGACACATGGGTGTTCAGTTGAAAGTAAGGAATGTCAGAGAAATGGAAAACGCAAGCAACCTTTCATTTGATTAATTCCAACCAGCTCACTGCAGTATTTCTGCCGGCTCAATAGTCATAGACATAGTGGGACTTTGGGCAAGTTGTGGTATTTGGAGGAGAAGGGAGGGACAAGTGAATGTAGAAAATGGCGAGTGACTGGGAAGAAAAGGGGTGCATAGGAGGTGAGCAAGATTGGGCATCTCTTTTGCTTTCACCTCATTGACTAAATCTCCCCTCCTGGGATGCTTGTCTTTGTTCCACCTGCTGGCGAGTTTTGTCTCGTGAATATAAATTGGTGGTAGCTAAGCTGGCCAGCTGCTGGGGCTGGCAGAGCCCACTTAGCCGTACGCTCATTTTCAGCTTATCTCTCCATACCCAGGCATCTGTCCCCAAGCACCGCCCCTATTCAGGACTGGTGGGGTTCCTTGGACAGAAAATTATGTTATTCACTAAGATGGAAGGAATACTTTTGATTTCTCCTCATCTGATTCATGTATGCCCAGCTGTCAGCCAAGTCCAAGAGATTATGGACCCAGTAGAAAAGGACAAATCCTCATCCTGGATTCTTCCCTTATCCTCTAGCTAGGTTAAACTGATTTCTGATGTTTGAATTGGGAGGAAGCTAGGTGATGCAGTGGGCAGAGGGAAGGGCTTCAGAAAGACCTGGGTTCAAAAACCTAGCCTCAGACAATGCCAGTCACCCCAGGCAAGAACTGAACTTCTAATTACCTCAGTTTTTTTATCTGTAAAATGGGGATAATTATGCGACCTATCTTCCAGGGTTGCTGTCAGGATCAAAGGAGATAATAATTGTCAAGCACATGGAGGGTGCTTAATAAATGCTTATTGCTTTCTTGCACTATCACAACCCTCAAAACTCTTTGGCAAAGGACAAGTGACAAAGCAGCAGGTGTGGATACACTGGGAGCTGTCATTACAGCCCTGCACATGGGTAGCCTGAGACAAAGGGTTGTCTTCTCACTGAAACAGCAGTGGGATTCAGCAGCTACATAGGTGTCTGAACAGTCTTTTATGCATTGCACTGTTCACTTCTATGTGGGAGGAAGTGGCTAGAAAAGGTCCCCTAAAAATTATACTGCCCAGCATGGCGTGCCCTCATCCGAGAAGGTGCTCTCTAAGCAACACAGAATTGAATTAGCTCAGCAGAAACACAAGTTGCACGAATTTAGAGAGTCTACCACAAATGTTCATAGAGACTCTTTGTGCCAACCTGTGACAGGGCATTCTGAGTTCGTATTGTCTGGTCACTCTCAGTTGGACACGGCATGACTGGTCTTCTTCAAAAATGAAGGATACCAACCAACCATCAAACGGGAGACGTTTCATGTACAAGCTGGAAGATGGGCCGCATGTCCATCATCTCAGAAGCAGCTTTTCTAATTCTGGAAATGCTTATTAACATGACAACCTCAGGAAGATGAATTTTTTCAGCCACAAAAGTCCTCAATAACTGTCTGTAGCAAAGGGGTCACAATCTACTTCAGTAAAGCACACACAACAACTCCAAGTGAATGTTAACAACACATTTCATTTTTTTTATTATAGTTTTTATTTACCAAATATAAACATGGATAATTTTACAAAACTGACAATTGCCAAGCCTTTTGTTCCAATTTTTCCCCTCCTTCCCCCCACCCCTTCCCCCAAATGGCAGGCTGACCAATACATGTTACATATATTAAAGTATAAATTAAATACAATATATGTATACATGTCCAAAGAAATATTTTTAATAGCACATTTCTAAATGGAGACCTTGGGACCTGCTTTAATAAGAATGGAATCGGAGTCAGCAAGCATTTATTAAGGTCTTATTATATGTCAGGCAGTGTGTTAAATGCTGGGAATTTAAGAGCAAAAAAATCTCAAAGTCTCCACCCTCAGCCCCCATGCGGCAAACATTTCAATAAGGGAAGACAGGACCTAAATAATTAGAAATGTGCAAGATCTATGAAGAGTTGATGGAGGTTGTCTGTAAGGTTTAAAAGCACTTAGAAGCTAAAGGCAGGAGCTGGGGAAGCTGGGAAAGGCCCCTCAGAAGGAGGGGTTGAATCTGTGCCTTGATGAAAGCAAGGGATGAGGCCCTTTTATGACCAACACTTGGTGGCCTTATTTTAATAAAATAAGACCCTATCTACTTTCCTAAAATGATGAGCTAATGTCCTTAAAAACAATGACTTCTTTTTTTTTTTTTAATTTTTTTTTTCATTTTTTAAAAATTTATTTATTTTTATAATATTATCCCTTGTATTCATTTTTCCAAATTATCCCCTCCCTCCCTCCACTCCCTCCCCCCGATGACAGGCAATCCCATACATTTTACATGTGTTACAATATAACCTAGATACAATATATGTGTGTAAATCTCATTTTCTTGTTACACATTAAGTATTGGATTCCGAAGGTATAAGTAACCTGGGTAGATAGACAGTAGTGCTAACAATTTACATTCACTTCCCATCGTTTCTTCTCTGGGTGTAGCTACCTCTGTCCATCATTGATCAACTGGAAGTGAGTTGGCTCTTCTTTATGTTGAAGATTTCCACTTCCATCAGAATACATCCTCATACAGTATTGTTGTTGAAGTGTATAGTGATCTCCTGGTCCTGCTCACTTCACTCAGCATCAGTTGATGTAAGTCTCTCCAAGCCTCTCTGTATTCCTCCTGCTGGTCAACAATGACTTTTCTTAAGAAAGTTTGGCATAATTACTTTTCCCATTTCCTCACTCAACAAGAGTTTCATCACTTCCTTCATTGTGGACAATGGAAAGATAAACTTCAGTCCAGAAACTGTGTTATAGGGGAAAGAGCTCAGGACTTGAAGTCAGGAGACCTGGTTCTGGTTCTGCTTCTGTCTCTCTGACTGATTATGAGCCTCAATTTCTTCGTGTGTAAAATAGAGACCAAATCTCACAATCTCAGGGAATATGTTCTGTTTTTGGATAGGTCCCGTTGTTTGATGTTTTCCTTACATTAGACTTAAATTTGCTTCTCTGAAACTTCTGCCTATTGTTCCTAGCTTTATCCTTTGGAGCCAAACTGAACAAGGCTAATACTTCTTCCACATGACCATCCTTTAAATACTTGAAAACAGATACTCCTCCCTCACCCTTAAGTCTTTTCTTCTCCAGATTAAGTACTGTTGTTCTTGTTGTTGAGTCATTCAGTTGTGTGTACCTCTTCAGGATTCCATGGATTGTAACATATAGAGCCCTTTTGGCCATTGTCTTCCGAGGTCTGTCTGAGCTCATATTTGTTGCTTTCATGACATTTTATTCTCTGCTGTCCCCTTTTTTTGTTTTTAATCTTTCCCAACATCAGGATCTTGGATTATTGTGATGTTAAAATGGTTTGCCTTGGATTTGAACAGATATCATTCTTTGAAATTTTTTATACCCCAGTACTGCTTTTCTCATCCTTTTGCTGACTATAAGAGCTACTCCATTTCTTCTA
This sequence comes from Sminthopsis crassicaudata, assembly GCF_048593235.1. Taxonomy (NCBI): domain Eukaryota; kingdom Metazoa; phylum Chordata; class Mammalia; order Dasyuromorphia; family Dasyuridae; genus Sminthopsis; species Sminthopsis crassicaudata. The sequence goes on along the minus strand of NC_133617.1, from coordinate 28,928,304 downwards.
AGGGATTCACCTGAATTAAATTCACCCATTCCCATCCATTTAAGTTCACTGACATCCAAGATGTCAATGTTTAATTTTTCCATCTCCTGTATCCATATCCAGCTTACCTTGCTCCTAATTTTTCATTCCAAGTCTCTATAAAATATTAATCTTCACAGTATCAGATTTTTTTTGTCACTACACATAACTGCAGCTGAGCTTCCTTTGGCTTTGACCCATCTGCTTCATTAGTATTGGAACTATTTGAAGTTGCCCTCTGCTCTTCCTCAGTAACACATTGGACACTTTCTGACCTGAGGGCCTTATCTTCCAATATCATATCTTTTATCACTTCAAAACTGTCCAGTGGATTTTCTTGGAAATATACTAGTTTATTCTTGAGTGGATCCCTTTTTGTCAAAACTCTCCACTATGACCTGTCTGTCTTGGGTATATAGCATATACCATATATAGCATAACTCATAATTTCATTGAATTATACAAGTCCCTCTACCATGACAACATGGTGATTCAGGAGGGTAATAATTGTTGCTCCAATCAATTATATTCTCAAAGTCCTTCAGCATCCTTGCTGCTTTCCTTTGGATGTTCCCAATTTCTGTCCTAAAATATGGTGCCCAGCATCAGATGTGTGATCAGAAACACTGCTTCTATTATGGGAAAATATGTTTCTCTCTTTTAAAAAATTCATTTTGGACCTAAATATATAAAGACACAGAAAAGAACATTTCCATGTATACAGCACAACATAAAAAGAGGGCTATAAAACCATGAATTTACATGTCATACTGTTGACTTTTTTGGAAAAGCTATACAAATGCTATACATTATTTTCAAAACTGTACCGCTTTCTATGCTTCCTTCTAAATTTTCTTTTATTCTCTGCTATGCACTTTTTATGCTTTTTCCCTCCCTTCCCATCCTGCCCTAGAGATGGCTACCATAGACACAAACGTGTGTGTGTATGTGTAGAAACATATTGGCTACACATTTATCTATTAGTTCTTTTTCTAGAGGCAGATAGCATCTTCCTTAACAGGTTCCTTGTAATTGACTCAAATATTTATAACACTCAATATGATTTAGTTGCTCAAAATTGTTCTTAAAACAATATTGCTATAACCGTGTACAATGTTCTTTTGGTTCTACTCATTTCAATCTTCATTATTTCATGCTAGTTTTTTTGGCCTGTTTTTTCCTAAAATCAATGAGCTCATCATTTCTTATAGCACAGTAGTATTCCATCATGACAGTATACCACAACTTGCTTAGATATTCCGTAATTGAATGGACATCCCCACAATTTCCAATTCTTTGCCACCACAAAGAGAACTATAAATATTTTAGGACATATAGTTTTTTCTTCTTTTTTCTCTATCATTATTGTTGGGTCAAAGGTTTGCTCTCCAAAATGATTGGATTCCTTCACAGTTCCACTCACAGTGAATTAGCATCTCTCTTAATTCAGTTTCACATTAGCTTCTTTGGTTGCCATATTACACCACTGACATTTCTTGAGCTCATGATCTACTAAAACCCCCATCTCTTCTTCAGATAGACTCTTTGCCACATTTCTTTCATTTTATCATTATATCATATCATTTGCCATATAGATTTTTATGATAATAAATGATATTTATCATAAAGATATAGAAATAAAAAATAAGTCAATCCTTATTAAATTTCATTTTAGCCCAATATATCCTAGCCTATCAAGTGCTTTTAGTGATCTCAAGCTTATCTCTGAAACAATGGCCTATATTTTTGATTCCAGATCCTGAATCAATAATACAACGTTGTTATTTTTTCTTCCTGAAAAGGTTGAGCTGATACCAAAGCTCTGACAAATAACTAACCCCCTAGAATTCAGAATCATCATTTTCCTGTCAGTCCCTTTACTTTTCCTAGTGTGGAATTTTATCCTATCCAGGAAACTACCTTATGAACTGAGGTCAAACTGGCCTGTTGGAATATATTAACATGAGTTGAAGCAAGGTGATTCAGTCCAATTCCAATGGTTTTGTGATGGAGAGAGCCATCTGCACCCAGAGAGAGGACTTTGGGGACTGAGTGTGAATCACAATATAGCATTTTCACTTTTTGTTGCTGTTTGCTTGCATTTTGTTTTCTTTCTCATTTTCCCCCTTTTTGATCTGATTTTTCTTGTGCAGCACGATAATTGTGGAAATATATATAGAATAATTGCACATGTTTAATGTATATTGGATTACTTGCCTTCTGGGGGAGGGGGTGGGGAGAAGGGAGAGAAAAAAATTGCAACACAAGGTTTTGCAAAGGTGAATGTTGAAAATTATCTATGTGTATATTTTGAAAATAGAAAGCTTTTAAAAAATAAAATACATACAATTACAAAGGAAACCATTAAAAACTGCTTCCTGCTGGGCTTCCTGGAAAAAAAGGCTATCTAAGGCAATTTTCTGGTCAAGGTTCCAGTTGTGATCTGCATATGTGGGATGGATAATCCACTGAGCTAGTCAACTAGTATATATATATATATATATATATATATATATATATATATATATATATATATATATATATATATATATATTTTTTTTTTTTTTTTTTTTTTTTTTTTTTTTTTTTTTTTTTTGGGGGGGGGAGGATACTGCAGAGGGAGAATGATCTGGGTCCAGAAATAACCAGGAGGAAGCATAAGGATAAATTACCTTTAGGAGATTAGAGTCTTTTTAATGACTCCAAACTTTTCCCTGAAACAAAGGCCCCTAATTTTGATAATGAGGGTTTTTCAGTGATAAAACCATAATTGCACATCCTAGGACACTCTAGTATAAAGAATTATAGTCATGGATTGACTAATGGTCATGAGCAGGCTGTCACCCATTACAACCAAGTCATCGATCAACTGCATTTATTAAGCACCTATCAGTGTCAGGCACTGATATTGAAGTAGAGATACAAACATGTACACAAAAGAAATAATGCTTGCCTTCAAGGAGCTTACGTTCTATCTAGGGAGATCATATAGTCATCTAAGGATAGGGATCCAAGTGAAATCACAGTATCGGGAACTACCAAGGAAAGAAAACTCCTATGCAGATGGGCATCTTCTCTCTATCTTAGAGTTTTAGAGAATGCTCAGAGCAATAAATGACTTGGCCAGGATCTTCCAGACTCAATGTGTCAGAGGGAGAACCGGGAGTCTTCCTGACTCTGAGACCAGTTCTCTATCCTTCCATGTAGTAAATCTGTAACAATAATAGTATGATCATAGCTAGCATTTGTGTAGTGCTTTTCAGATTAACTAAATACAAGGTAATTAAGGGCAAGGTCATTTAGAAGATGAGGCAGTAATGAGGGAGGATTAAAGTAAGACTCGGTATGGAAGGTGGCACTTATGCTTGGTTACAAGTCAAAGAAGAGGTGGGAGAAGTGACATAAAGGGTATTATTAGAGAGAGGAATGACCAACAAAGAGATGAGCCTGTCATTGAATGAGAGTGATGGCTGAACAATGAAGAGTCCAGAGGTTCCATTGATATTCATACCATAATAATTGCTAGCATTTCTAGCCATAGTTAACATTGATAAAGCACATTAAGGTTTACAAAGCACTTTACATCTGTCAGTTCATTTGATTACTTGCAGCAGTCCTGAGAGGTAGGGATTAGTATTAGTCTCATTTTGAAGATGAGAAAACTAAGGCAGACATTGGTGAATTAACTTGCCCAGAGCCACACAGTTAGTAAAGGGCTGAGGCAGGATTGGAACTTAGCCTTCCTGACTCTCAGGAAGTCCAATTTATTATCTCCTATACTGGAACTTCTTAATCTTTTTTCTACTTAGGACCCTTTTTTACCTGAGAAATTTTTAGATGATCCTGGGTACTTAGGTATATAAATCAAACATTTAATGATAATAAATCATAATTTCATGTCTCCCTCATTCCATTACATGATCCCATCTGTGTTTGAAAACCACAGTTTAAGAAGTTGGGCCCTATACCACTTAATTGCTTTTCAATGTAAAGAGAACTCAAGGAAGACCCATCTCCCATCTCAACACTCATCCAGGCCCAGCCCCAGTTCTATATGTAGCTCTCTCCATCATGGAGACATTTTTGAAGACATGAATGATACTTGCACAAAGCAGGAAGACATAGATGGCTTGCAATCAACATTGCTGGGGAGGATTATCCACATCAATTAGATCACAGGCCCATCTAAATATCAAAGCATCAAAGTCTCAATATAAGTTGTTCCGGGGCTTTGGTGGGAGCAGTCACCAGAATTACTTAAGGTAGTTTATTCCTCCCTCACAATTAAGAAAGAAAAAAAGGAAGGATGGGAGGAAGGAAGGGAAGAAGGAAGAAAGGAAGGAAGGAAGAAAAAGAGAGAGAAAGAAAGAAAGAAAGAAAGAAAGAAAGAAAGAAAGAAAGAAAGAAAGAAAGAAAGAAAGAAAGAAAGAAAGAGAGAAAGAGAGAAAGAGAGAAAAAGAAAGAAAGAGAAAGAAAGAATGAAAGAAAGAGAGAAAGAAAAGAAAGAAAGAGGAAGAAAAGAAAAGGAAAGAAACATTTCAGTTTCTATTTCTTTTCACATGTCCTTGGGATCTGGGGAAGAGATCAGAGCAGATGAAAGGGAAATTTCAGAAGAGTCACATCAGACAAGAGCATGGCATCTGGCAAGGCTGATGATGGGATTGCAGCCTTGTCCTCCCACTTCAAACCATAGCCTCCAAAGTCACTTCAGTCTTGCCAGAGGGAGAGAGATGCCTCATGAGGCTGTCCTGCCCTCTCCCAGAACATTTTTCCCAGGTGCCTTTTGAGTTTTTCCTGGCTGCTCCACCAGCCTTTCTGAAGGATTTGGGCTTGGATTTCTCTTCTTGGCACCTGCTCACTATTCTTATTGGTAAAAGAGTCAGCACTATAGGAGCCTCCCATTTGGATAATAGAAAGTAGAAAAACAAAGGAGAGAAGGAATCAGGGATGTGCATTGGAAGGAAACTGGACTGGGATGCAGATCTGACTTTGAATTTACTATTCACTCATCATGTGACTGTGAGCAAGTTGTTTTCCCTTCCTTAAAATAAAGGGGTAAAATAAGATCAAGAGGTTTTGTTTTGGTGAGGCATTTGGGGTTGTGTCACAGAGATAATAAGGGTTAACTATTTCCTGATGCATTTGAACTTGAGTCCTCCTGACTTCAGGGCCAGTTCTCCATCCACTGTACCATCTAGCTGCTCAAGAGTAGGACTTCTGAACCTCTTTTTGTGTTCTTGGCAGATTGGTGCAGCCTACAGAATCTTCAGAATAAGGTTTTTTAATGTGTAAAATAAAATCCAAATATTGCAAAAGGACACCAATTTTATTGCAGTAAACTTCAAGTGAGTGGGAGGGGAAGGAAAGTGAGAGAATTTAGAAGGGTGACTAAAATAAAAATAGAATTTAATTTCTTTTTTAATGATTTTTTTTATTTTTAAAACATATGCAAGGATAATTTTTTTCAACACTGACCCTTGAAAAACCTTGTGTTCCAATTTCCTCCACCTACTCCCCTAGATGTCATGTAATCCAATATATGATAAATATGGTAAAAATATGTGTAAATCCAATATAGGCATACATATTTATACAATTAAATTGATGCACAAGAAAAATCAGATCAAAAAATGAGAAAGAAATAAAATTCTAGCAAGCCACAACAAAAAGAGTGAAAATATTATGTTGTAATCCATTCTTAGTTCCCACAGTCTTCTCTCTAGGTGTAAATGGTTCTCATCATCACAAGATCATTGGAACAGGCCTGAATCATCCTATTGTTGAAAAGAACCACATCCATCAGAATTGATCATTCTATAATCTTGTTGTTGCCGTGTATAATGATCTCCTGGTTCTGCTCACTTCACGTAGCTTCGGTTCATCTAAGTCTCCCCAGGCCTCTCTGAAATCATCCTGCTGATCATTTCTTACGGAACAATGATATTCCATAACATTCATATACCATAATTTATCCAGCCATTTTCCAATTGATGGGGATCCATTCAGCTTATAGTTTCTTGCTACTACAAAGAGGGCTGCCACAAATATTTTTGCACATGTGGGTCCCTTTCCCTCTTTAAAGATTTCTTTGGGATACAGGCCCAGTAGAAACACTGCTGGATCAAAGGGAATGCAAAGTTTGATAACCTTTGGGGCATAGTTTCAAATTGCTCTGCCGAATGTTTGGATCTGTTCACAATTCCACCAATAATGTATTAGTGTTCCATGTTTCCCACATCCCCTCCAATATTTGTCATTATCTTTTCCTGTCATCTTAGTCAATCTGACAAGTATGTAGTGATGCCTCAAAGTTATCTTACTTTGCATTTCTCTGATCAAGTGATTTAGAGCACCTTTTCATATGACTAGAAATGGTTTCAATTTCATCTGAAAATTATCTGTTCATATCCTCTGACTATTTATCAATTAGAGAATGGCTTGAATTTTATAAATTTGAGTCTATTCTCTATGTATTTTAGAAATGAGGCTAGTTTCCAATTTTTCCAGCAGTTTTTGTCAAATAGTGAGTTCTTATCCCATCTTTCTTTGGGTTTGTCAAACACTAGATTGCTATAGTTATTGACTATTTTGTCCTGTGAACCTAACCTATTCCACTAATCTATTACTCTATTTCTTAGCCAGTACCTAATGGTTTTGATGACCACATCTTTATAATACTTTTTTATACAATTTTATAACTTTATACTTTATAATACAATTTTAGGTCTGGCACAACTAGGCCGCCTTCATTTGTATTTTTGTCATTAATTCCATTGAAATTCTTGATCTTTGGTTCTTCCAGATGAATTTTGTTATTTTTTCTAGATCTGTGAAATAATTTCTTGGGAATTTGATTGATATGACACTAAATAAGTAGATTAATTTAGGTAGTATTGTCATTTTTATTATATTAGTTAGGCCTACCCATGAGCATTTGATTTTTTCCAATTGATTGTATGGAACATATTTTGTAATTGTGTTCATATAGTTCCTGACTTTGTCTTGACAGATAGACTCCCAAATATTTTATATTATCATTGGCTATTTTAAATGGAATTTCTCTTTGTATCTTTTGCTGCTGGACTTTGTTGGTAATATAAAAATGCTGATTATTTTTGCGGATTTATTTTGTATCCTACAACTCTGCTAAAGTTGTGAATTGTTTCTAGTAGTTTTTTAGTTGATTCTTTAGGGTTCTCTAAGTATACTATCATATCATCTGCAAAAAGTTATAATTTGGTTTCCTCATTACCTACTCGAATTCCTTTACGCTCTTTTTCTTCTCTTATTGCCAAAGCTAATATCTCTAATACAGCACTGAACAGTAATGGTGATAGTGGGTAACCTTGTTTCACCCTTGATCTTATTGGGAATGGTTCTAGTTTGTTCCCATTACATATGATGCTTGCTGATACTACCAATCATTTTAAGGAAAAATCCATAAAAATAGAATTTAAAAAGAAAAGAAATAATTATCAAAATTCTCAGAAAAATAAAAGGCCCTCAGACTTCACATAAAGGATCCCTGACAATAGTTGTAATCATTTCTTTTCAGTTGTAGTATTCTATAACTTCAGCCCTTGCAAGTTATGTAGATTATGATGGGAGATGTACATTTATGTACTGTGTCCACTGTACTTCCTTGGAGAGCTCTCAAAGTATCTCTCTGTCTCCCAATCCTTGGATCTTGAATCTCCCCCAATCCAAGAAAACCCCAAGAGTTTTATTATCAGGTTTACTTTATTCTCCCCTCAAAGTCCTTTAGTTTTCATACCAATATTTAGACTAATTTAACTTGGGTTGATTTTGTTTGTTTTAAGCCTGGGTCTCCCTAATCTCTCAAAGTGCATTGGCCACTCATGGATCCAGCCCCAATCCAGATCATCATGGAAATTTTTATCTGCCCTATTTCTGATCTGGGTCACTTCAGACCTCCTTGGCAGCCTGGTGGTCTCCTATTGGTGCACCTTATTGATTCCAGGCAATGCAGATACCTGATTGTTTTTAGTTTTTCTGCAACTCAAAATTCCCAAACTCAAATGATCTGCTATCCTTAGTCTCTTTAGAACCAGGCACTGCAGCCTGGCTAAGACTTTGAATATAGTACAGGTTTTATTCAACCCAACAAAAATTATAGAATGGTCTCAGGTCTTCTTGACTTCAGACCTAGAACTCTAGAAATTACTCCATCTACCTGCCTTAAAAAATTAATAAATTTAGAACTTACAGTCCAAATATTATATTCAAATGAATTGATTCATAAGCATAGGTAGAATGGTTTGTACCAAGATGCAAGAGATGAAGGATAGAGAGAAATATATTTCCTCTTGAAAGGTTACACCATCTACCTGCAGGGCTCTTGTAGGATTGTTATAGAGGACCTCAGAGCAGATGTCAAAGATCCTATCATCAGTGAAATTCCTTTCATTTGAGAATCTGTGCACTTTTCAAGTGTGAAATACTCAAGGAAATGGATGAAATGGTCTCACGATCTTTTCCAGTTCTGATATTATGAGATCTCAATGTCTTCCCAGCTCTGAAATTCCCTGTTCTAAGGGCCCTCTCAGTTTTGACATTCTCTATGATTGCATGTAAGATTAATTAATCAATCAACATTTATTAAGCATTTTCTACATACTAAGCATTATAATAAGTGCTAGGGATACACACACACACACACAAACACACACACACACACACACACACACACACACACACACAATAGCCCTGTCATTCAAGGAGCTTACACACTCTAACTGGGGAGAAAGCATGCAAGCAAATATATACAGAGAAAGGATAAATAGGAAACAGTTAACAGATGCAAGGTGCTAGAATCAAGAAGAAGAGGATGGGGAAGGTTTCCTGTAGAAGGTGGGATTTTAATTGAGACTTAAAAGAAGTCAGGAAGGTCAGAGCAGAGGAGAGAGAACATTGTAGATGTGGAGGATGGCCAGAAAGAATGACCAAAACCAAGGGAGGAAGTGTTTTGACGTTCAGGTGGCCAGTGTCCCTGGATCCAAGAATTCATATCAGAGAGTAAGACATAGAAGACTGGAAAAGTAAAAGGGGGCTATTTTATAAAGGCCTTTGAATGACAAACAGCATTTTATATTTGCTCCCAGAGGTAATTGGTAGCTACTGAAGTTTGTTGAGTAGTGGGGTGACACTATTGAATTTTGTTTTAGGAAAATCACTTTAGTGCTGAATGTTGAAGGGATTGGTATGGAAAAAGACTTAAGGAAGGCAGGTCCATTAGGAGTCTGTTGAATATGAAAAATGGGAATTAATTTTGGGGGGGGGAATAAGGGGTAGGATGTGAAAGTGCACCAGCAGTTGAGGAATCAGCAAAGCTCTGAAGGAAAAGGTATTTTCTGAGCATCAAGTTATTCTTTTCCTCCTCCCATTTCCCTCCCACTGGGGACCCACCTTGTCAAATGACTATAATGAAAGTAATTGTGCATCCTATTCACAAAAGGACAGGTAGACCAGAAAGCTTCTTCCGTTCTGGGTCAGCTCCTTCTATGCACGTGATTTCTCAGAAATAATCTGGTGACAGATGGTGAAAAAATCAAGCAAAATTAAGTCATTAACCTTAGTGACCAGCCACAGAGGCAGAGCTGAGAGTCAGAGAGACACTTGGAGATTGGAGCATTTCTTTCATCCCCTTCTCTATTTTGGTCTAAAATGAAAGAAGAAAAAGGATTTTGCTTGGACCTTGATTCAGTTGAATTGTAGGGACTTCCTCATTAAAGGCTCAAGGATATAGAAAGGGCTCTGGACTCAGGGATTGCCACTAATTAACTATGATCTTGGATAAGTCACATTAACTGATGATTTAGCATGAATTCAAGGCTTTTCTCTGTCTTGCTTGTCTACTTATAAATATTCTGAATCTTACCAGTGTCCTTGCTAAAATGAATGACTCAGAGCTGAACCCCAGGGTTCCACACAAGGTCTGAACAGGGCAGATGACAGCAGAATTATTAATCTATTAGTCCAAGTAAGATATACACTCTTTAAGTACAGGATAATTTTGGTTTTGTTAGTGAGTAGGCATTTATTTAGCTCCTACTGTATACCAGTTATTGTACTAAACACCGAGTGTATAAAAAGGCAAAAAAGATGGTTCCTGCCCTCAAGGACCTTACAATCTAATGGCAGAGACAATATACAAACAACCAGGTACATAGAAGATATATCCAGTGGAAATGGAGCAGTCTTAGAGGGAAAGAACCAAAGATGAGGAGGACTTGGAAAAGCTTCTTGTAGAAGGTGGTATTTGAGCTCAACCATGGGGATGTCAGAGGAAGAGCATTCCAGGCCCAATGGGATGGTCAGTGCTAAGACATGAGAGTAACAGAAAATAGATTACATCAAGTGGAATGAGATGTAAAAATACTAGAGAGGTAGGATGACCACAGGTTATAAGGGGCTTTGAATGCCAAACAGAGCACTGTATGTTTGATTCTGAAGGTAATACACAACCACTGGCATTTGTTAAATAGAAGGATGATATGATACTCTTTCTCAGATGTCAAATAGGATGTCTGGCTCATAGTAGGTGCTTAATATTTATTAAATGTAGAAATAAGTTGAATACACTATGCTTCCTTTTTTTACTTTTTAAATATATGTAAAAATACACATAATTTTCCCAATTTATGTTAAAAACAATTTTTGAACATTTAAAAAAACTTTTGAGTTCCAAATTATGTCTCTCCTTTCCTCCCTTCCCTTTCCCCCTCCCTGAGCCAGTAAGCAAACAGATGCAGGTTATACATGTGCAAACATATAAAACATCTCCACATTAGTCTTTCTGTATATGACTTGAATAAAAGAAAACAAATGAAAGAAAGTGAAAATCTCGTGCTTTATCTGTATCTAAACAATAGCACTTCTTTCTCTGGAAGCCGATAGAATGCTTCATCATTAGTCTTTTGGGATTGGATCATTCACTATGCTTCTCTTCATATAAGCATTGAAAAAGTGATAGATCTGGAATCAAGAAGAGCTGAGTTCAAATCCTGCCTTGGATACTTTCTAATGTTATCACCCTGGGCACATCACTTATTTCTCTGTGCTTCTCTTGTCTAATCTAAAAAAAATGAACAGGTTAGACTTGATCTCTTAGAGACCTCCCAGCTCTAACCCATGATTCTATGAAATCCAAAAGAACCAAGACCTTCTTTCTTAATATTTTACAAAGCCTTGAATTAAGAAAAATTGGATTCTAACGCAGTTGTACTATTTACACATTGTTACCCTATATATCACACTGTTAAGTCCACCTGAGCTTGCAGTGCACTAAAGCCCCAGATCATTTTTGACAAACATTCCTAACCAGACTTCTCTAGTTTGAATGGAAACATCTTGTATTTGTGAAGTTGGCTTTGTACTCAAATATATCCCTGATTAATCAGATTTTATTGTGATACACTGATCCACGTGATTGGTAAATATGTTGAACAGAATGGAACCAAGGAAGACTCCTGTGGCCTTCTCCTAGAGACCTCCCTTCTGGTCAGCTTCAATCCATGAATCACCATTTGGGAATTCTGATGTTTCTGAATTCCCCTCTCTCTACTATAATCTAGACTATGTAATCTGTTCTTTAGCAAATAATGAAATAATGCAAAATCCTGGCATGGGTCTTCCTGAAAACCCGTATGTTTATTACCTGTATAATCTTGGGCAACACATTTAGTCTCTCTGTACCTCAGTTTCCTCATCTGGACAACATGGCTTCTGAGGTCCTTCCTAATAATACCATTCTGATGACATCCCCATCTGATAGCTCTGTCAAAGGAGGCTATAATGTTAGTTTGACATAATTCATTTCTGAGGAACCCATACTGCATCACTCACAGTGTTTACAATTTTCTTTTAATTTTGTGCTTTAGATCTGATAGGACATTTTGCATTTATTAACTCATTTTGGTCTTTCCTACAACCTTGTGAGACAGAGAATTATTATCCCCATCTCACAGATGATTACACTGAGAAACACATTAGTTAAATGGCTTGTCCAAGGTCACTAGCTTAGTAAAGGGAAGAATCACAATCAAATTCAAGCCTCATGACTGTTCCCAGTACTCTCTTAGAAGAGAACTAGAACCTTAGAACAGGGAATATGAGAGCTGGGAGGGCCTTTAGAACAGGGGATATCAAGCCTGAGAGGGGCTTTAGAACAAAGAATATTTTACTGTGGCTCCTACAAAAGTACAATTGGATGAAGAAAATTAAATGGGCTAGAAACCCACACTCCACCAGTATTCCAGGAATCCCAGGAATCGGAGAATCCTATGAACATTATTAAGTGCGCACAATTTGCTGAGTTTCAGAACAAGAAATGGCCCCCTCAAGGGGTTACATTCTACTGTGGGGAATAACATGTACACAAGTAAGTAAATATACAGCAGTCTCCGAGGTGGGAAGCACTAACAACCAGGCTGGGGAATTGGGAAAATCCCAGAATAGAGCTGGGTACTCCAAGAGGCCGAGGTGAGGAAGGAGCTCCAGGCAATGAAGAAGTGCTAGTACAAAAACACGGAGGTGGACGATGGAATGTCATGTAGAAGAAACAGCCTTAGGACTGCAGCATAGAATAGTTGAGGAGGAGTAATAGGAAGATGATCTGGAAAGGTAGTTGGAGTAGTCATATTATGAAGGGCTTTAAATGGTCAAATGGAGGAGTTTGTGCATTATAGAGAAGAGTATTATAGAGTATCATAGAGGCTGGAGGAAGCCATTGAAGCTTCTCTTCTGGTAAAATCAGTAAGTAATATTACATCAAGCATCGATGGAATGTGAGTTCCTTGAGCAAAGGACTCTGGTTTTTGTTACTCTATCTAGTGCCTAGCATGGTGCCCGACACTTGCTGTGATGATTCATTCAAAGGTTAAGTACTCATATTCTCTCTCTCTCTCTCTGTCTCTCTGTCTCTCTGTCTCTCTGTCTCTCTGTCTCTCTGTCTCTCTCTCTCTCTCTCTTTCTCTCTCTCTCTCTCTGTCTCTCTCTCTTTTCTCTCTCTGTCTGTCTCTGTCTCTCTGTCTGTCTGTCTCTCTTCTCTCTCTCTCTCCCTCTCTCTCTCTCTGTCTCTCTCTCTTTTCTCTCTCTCTCTGTCTCTATCTCTATTCTCTCTCTCTCTCTCTCTCTGTCTCTTCTCTCTCTGTCTGTCTCTGTCTCTGTCTCTGTCTCTATCTCTATTCTCTCTCTCTCTCTCTCTCTCTCTCTCTCTCTCTCTCTCTCTCTCTCTCTCTCCTCTCTCCCTCTCTCTCTCTCTGTCTCTCTCTCTTTTCTCTCTCTCTCTGTCTCTCTCTCTATTCTCTCTCTCTCTCTCTCTCTCTCTCTCCTTTATGTCCCTTTCTTGCCTTCTCTCTGTTGGTTGACTGATTCCAAATTTCCTAAGCTTTCCCTTCCTTGAATCAGGACCACAAGGAGTGCCCCCCTTTGACACCTAAATAGCAGTGATAACCTCAAGAGGAATGGCTGGATGGAAGGCTGAGGCAGGGCAGGGGAGAGGAGGATGACAGGAATGAGCAATAGCCACAATTAATGAGTCTGTAATTCATTACCAATGACCTCAGTCACCTGGATTTATGACATATCAGGGCAGTGTTTTCAGAATTATTTCCCCAAATTGAGTTGGTGTGGAGGTTGTAAATTCAATTCTTTTCAAAGGTGGTATTTCTTCACAGCAAGGACTGTGAAGATGTGTG